>NW_027365901.1:0-88427 GCF_046119375.1 Phyllobates terribilis | reverse complement strand
ATTACTGGGACCCTCCTGATGACTGTGTGCACATTACTGAGACCCTCCTGATGACTGTGTGCACATTACTGAGACCCTCCTGATGACTGTGGGCACATTACTGAGACCCTCCTGATGACTGTGTGTACATTACTGAGACCCTCCTGATGATTGTGGGCACATTACTGGGACCCTCCTGATGATTGTGTGCACATTACTGAGACCCTCCTGATGACTGTGGGCACATTACTGGGACCCTCCTGATGATTGTGTGCACATTACTGAGACCCTCCTGATGACTGTGTGCACATTACTGAGACCCTCCTCATGATTGTGTGCACATTACTGGGACCCTCCTGATGACTGTGGGCACATTACTGAGACCCTCCTGATGATTGTGTGTACATTACTGAGACCCTCCTGATGACTGTGGGCACATTACTGAGACCCTCCTGATGATTGTGTGCACATTACTGAGACCCTCCTGATGATTGTGTGTACATTACTGAGACCCTCCTGATGATTGTGTGTACATTACTGAGACCCTCCTGATGATTGTGGGCACATTACTGAGACCCTCCTGATGATTGTGTGTACATTACTGAGACCCTCCTGATGATTGTGTGTACATTACTGAGACCCTCCTGATGATTGTGTGCACATTACTGAGACCCTCCTGATGATTGTGTGTACATTACTGAGACCCTCCTGATGATTGTGGGCACATTACTGAGACCCTCCTGATGATTGTGTGTACATTACTGAGACCCTCCTGATGACTGTGGGCACATTACTGAGACCCTCCTGATGATTGTGTGTACATTACTGAGACCCTACTGATGACTGTGTGCACATTACTTGGACCCTCCTGATGATTGTGTGCACATTACTGAGACCCTCCTGATGACTGTGTGCACATTACTTGGACCCTCCTGATGATTGTGTGCACATTACTGAGACCCTCCTGATGACTGTGGGCACATTACTGAGACCCTCCTGATGACTGTGTGCACATTACTTGGACCCTCCTGATGATTGTGTGCACATTACTGAGACCCTCCTGATGACTGTGTGTACATTACTGAGACCCTACTGATGACTGTGTGCACATTACTTGGACCCTCCTGATGATTGTGTGTACATTACTGAGACCCTCCTGATGACTGTGTGTACATTACTGAGACCCTCCTGATGACTGTGGGCACATTACTGAGACCCTACTGATGACTGTGTGCACATTACTTGGACCCTCCTGATGATTGTGTGCACATTACTGAGACCCTCCTGATGACTGTGTGTACATTACTGAGACCCTACTGATGACTGTGGGCACATTACTGAGACCCTACTGATGACTGTGTGCACATTACTTGGACCCTCCTGATGATTGTGTGTACATTACTGAGACCCTCCTGATGACTGTGTGTACATTACTGAGACCCTCCTGATGATTGTGTGCACATTACTGAGACCCTCCTGATGATTGTGTGTACATTACTGAGACCCTCCTGATGATTGTGGGCACATTACTGAGACCCTCCTGATGATTGTGTGTACATTACTGAGACCCTCCTGATGACTGTGGGCACATTACTGGGACCCTCCTGATGACTGTGTGCACATTACTGAGACCCTCCTGATGACTGTGTGCACATTACTAAGACCCTCCTGATGACTGTGGGCACATTACTGAGACCCCCCTGATGACTGTGGGCACATTACTGAGACCCTCCTGATGACTGTGTGTACATTACTGAGACCCTCCTGATGACTGTGTGCACATTACTGAGACCCTCCTGATGACTGTGTGTACATTACTGAGACCCTCCTGATGATTGTGTGCACATTACTGAGACCCTCCTGATGACTGTGTGTACATTACTGAGACCCTCCTGATGACTGTGTGCACATTACTGAGACCCTCCTGATGACTGTGTGTACATTACTGGGACCCTCCTGATGACTGTGTGCACATTACTGAGACCCTCCTGATGACTGTGTGTACATTACTGGGACCCTCCTGATGATTGTGTGCACATTACTGGGACCCTCCTGATGATTGTGTGCACATTACTGAGACCCTCCTGATGACTGTGTGTACATTACTGAGACCCTCCTGATGACTGTGTGCACATTACTGAGACCCTCCTGATGACTGTGTGTACATTACTGAGACCCTCCTGATGACTGTGTGTACATTACTGAGACCCTCCTGATGATTGTGTGCACATTACTGAGACCCTCCTGATGACTGTGTGCACATTACTGAGACCCTCCTGATGACTGTGGGCACATTACTGAGACCCTCCTGATGACTGTGTGTACATTACTGAGACCCTCCTGATGATTGTGTGCACATTACTGAGACCCTCCTGATGACTGTGGGCACATTACTGGGACCCTCCTGATGACTGTGGGCACATTACTGAGACCCTCCTGATGATTGTGGGCACATTACTGAGACCCTCCTGATGACTGTGGGCACATTACTGAGACCCTCCTGATGACTGTGTGTACATTACTGAGACCCTCCTGATGATTGTGGGCACATTACTGAGACCCTCCTGATGACTGTGGGCACATTACTGAGACCCTCCTGATGACTGTGTGTACATTACTGAGACCCTCCTGATGATTGTGGGCACATTACTGAGACCCTCCTGATGATTGTGTGCACATTACTGAGACCCTCCTGATGACTGTGTGCACATTACTGGGACCCTCCTGATGACTGTGGGCACATTACTGAGACCCTCCTGATGACTGTGTGCACATTACTGAGACCCTCCTGATGATTGTGTGTACATTACTGAGACCCTCCTGATGACTGTGTGTACATTACTGAGACCCTCCTGATGACTGTGTGTACATTACTGAGACCCTCCTGATGACTGTGTGCACATTACTGAGACCCTCCTGATGACTGTGTGTATATTACTGGGACCCTCCTGATGACTGTGTGTACATTACTGAGACCCTCCTGATGACTGTGTGCACATTACTGAGACCCTCCTGATGACTGTGTGTACATTACTGAGACCCTCCTGATGACTGTGTGCACATTACTGAGACCCTCCTGATGACTGTGTGCACATTACTGAGACCCTCCTGATGACTGTGTGTATATTACTGGGACCCTCCTGATGACTGTGGGCACATTACTGGGACCCTCCTGATGACTGTGGGCACATTACTGAGACCCTCCTAATGACTGTGTGTACATTACTGAGACCCTCCTGATGACTGTGGGCACATTACTGAGACCCTCCTGATGACTGTGTGCACATTACTGAGACCCTCCTGATGATTGTGTGTACATTACTGAGACCCTCCTGATGACTGTGGGCACATTACTGAGACCCTCCTGATGACTGTGGGCACATTACTGGGACCCTCCTGATGATTGTGTGCACATTACTGGGACCCTCCTGATGACTGTGTGCACATTACTGAGACCCTCCTGATGACTGTGTGCACATTACTGAGACCCTCCTGATGATTGTGTGTACATTACTGAGACCCTCCTGATGATTGTGTGTACAAGACTGAGACCCTCCTGATGATTGTGTGTACATTACTGAGACCCTCCTGATGACTGTGTGTACATTACTGAGACCCTCCTGATGACTGTGTGCACATTACTGAGACCCTCCTGATGACTGTGTGTACATTACTGAGACCCTCCTGATGACTGTGTGCACATTACTGAGACCCTCCTGATGACTGTGTGCACATTACTGGGACCCTCCTGATGACTGTGTGCACATTACTGAGACCCTCCTGATGACTGTGTGTACATTACTGAGACCCTCCTGATGACTGTGTGCACATTACTGAGACCCTCCTGATGACTGTGTGCACATTACTGGGACCCTCCTGATGACTGTGTGCACATTACTGAGACCCTCCTGATGACTGTGTGTACATTACTGAGACCCTCCTGATGATTGTGTGCACATTACTGAGACCCTCCTGATGACTGTGTGCACATTACTGAGACCCTCCTGATGACTGTGGGCACATTACTGAGACCCTCCTGATGACTGTGTGTACATTACTGAGACCCTCCTGATGATTGTGTGCACATTACTGAGACCCTCCTGATGACTGTGGGCACATTACTGGGACCCTCCTGATGACTGTGGGCACATTACTGAGACCCTCCTGATGATTGTGGGCACATTACTGAGACCCTCCTGATGACTGTGGGCACATTACTGAGACCCTCCTGATGACTGTGTGTACATTACTGAGACCCTCCTGATGATTGTGGGCACATTACTGAGACCCTCCTGATGACTGTGGGCACATTACTGAGACCCTCCTGATGACTGTGTGTACATTACTGAGACCCTCCTGATGATTGTGGGCACATTACTGAGACCCTCCTGATGATTGTGTGCACATTACTGAGACCCTCCTGATGACTGTGTGCACATTACTGGGACCCTCCTGATGACTGTGGGCACATTACTGAGACCCTCCTGATGACTGTGTGCACATTGCTGAGACCCTCCTGATGATTGTGTGTACATTACTGAGACCCTCCTGATGACTGTGTGTACATTACTGAGACCCTCCTGATGACTGTGTGTACATTACTGAGACCCTCCTGATGACTGTGTGCACATTACTGAGACCCTCCTGATGACTGTGTGTATATTACTGGGACCCTCCTGATGACTGTGTGTACATTACTGAGACCCTCCTGATGACTGTGTGCACATTACTGAGACCCTCCTGATGACTGTGTGTACATTACTGAGACCCTCCTGATGACTGTGTGCACATTACTGAGACCCTCCTGATGACTGTGTGCACATTACTGAGACCCTCCTGATGACTGTGTGTATATTACTGGGACCCTCCTGATGACTGTGGGCACATTACTGGGACCCTCCTGATGACTGTGGGTACATTACTGAGACCCTCCTAATGACTGTGTGTACATTACTGAGACCCTCCTGATGACTGTGGGCACATTACTGAGACCCTCCTGATGACTGTGTGCACATTACTGAGACCCTCCTGATGATTGTGGGCACATTACTGAGACCCTCCTGATGACTGTGGGCACATTACTGAGACCCTCCTGATGACTGTGGGCACATTACTGAGACCCTCCTGATGACTGTGGGCACATTACTGGGACCCTCCTGATGATTGTGTGCACATTACTGGGACCCTCCTGATGACTGTGTGCACATTACTGAGACCCTCCTGATGACTGTGTGCACATTACTGAGACCCTCCTGATGATTGTGTGTACATTACTGAGACCCTCCTGATGATTGTGTGTACAAGACTGAGACCCTCCTGATGACTGTGTGCACATTACTGAGACCCTCCTGATGATTGTGTGTACATTACTGAGACCCTCCTGATGATTGTGTGTACAAGACTGAGACCCTCCTGATGACTGTGTGCACATTACTGAGACTCTCCTGATGACTGTGTGTACATTACTGAGACCCTCCTGATGATTGTGTGCACATTACTGAGACCCTCCTGATGACTGTGTGCACATTACTGAGACCCTCCTGATGACTGTGGGCACATTACTGAGACCCTCCTGATGACTGTGTGCACATTACTGAGACCCTCCTGATGACTGTGTGCACATTACTGAGACCCTCCTGATGACTGTGTGTACATTACTGAGACCCTCCTAATGATTGTGTGTACATTACTGAGACCCTCCTAATGATTGTGTGTACATTACTGAGACCCTCCTGATGACTGTGTGTACATTACTGAGACCCTCCTGATGACTGTGTGCACATTACTGAGACCCTCCTGATGACTGTGTGCACATTACTGAGACCCTCCTGATGACTGTGTGCACATTACTGAGACCCTCCTGATGACTGTGTGTACATTACTGAGACCCTCCTGATGACTGTGTGCACATTACTGAGACCCTCCTGATGACTGTGTGTACATTACTGAGACCCTCCTGATGACTGTGTGTACATTACTGAGACCCTCCTGATGACTGTGTGTACATTACTGAGACCCTCCTAATGATTGTGTGTACATTACTGAGACCCTCCTGATGACTGTGTGTACATTACTGAGACCCTCCTGATGACTGTGTGTACATTACTGAGACCCTCCTGATGACTGTGGACACATTACTGAGACCCTCCTGATGACTGTGTGCACATTACTGAGACCCTCCTGATGACTGTGTGCACATTACTGAGACCCTCCTGATGACTGTGTGTACATTACTGAGACCCTCCTGATGACTGTGTGCACATTACTGAGACCCTCCTGATGACTGTGTGTACATTACTGAGACCCTCCTGATGACTGTGTGCACATTACTGAGACCCTCCTGATGACTGTGGGCACATTACTGGGACCCTCCTGATGACTGTGGGCACATTACTGAGACCCTCCTGATGACTGTGTGTACATTACTGAGACCCTACTGATGACTGTGTGCACATTACTGAGACCCTCCTAATGATTGTGTGTACATTACTGAGACCCTCCTGATGATTGTGTGCACATTACTGAGACCCTCCTAATGATTGTGTGTACATTACTGAGACCCTCCTGATGACTGTGTGCACATTACTGAGACCCTCCTGATGACTGTGTGTACATTACTGAGACCCTCCTGATGACTGTGTGCACATTACTGAGACCCTCCTGATGACTGTGGGCACATTACTGGGACCCTCCTGATGACTGTGGGCACATTACTGGGACCCTCCTGATGACTGTGGGCACATTACTGAGACCATCCTGATGACTGTGGGCATATTACTGGGACCCTCCTGATGACTGTGGGCACATTACTGAGACCCTCCTGATGACTGTGTGCACATTACTGGGACCCTCCTGATGACTGTGTGTACATTACTGAGACCCTCCTGATGATTGTGTGTACATTACTGAGACCCTCCTGTTGACTGTGGGCACATTACTGAGACCCTCCTGATGACTGTGGGCACATTACTGGGACCCTCCTGATGATTGTGTGTACATTACTGAGACCCTCCTGATGATTGTGTGTACATTACTGAGACCCTCCTGTTGACTGTGGGTACATTACTGAGACCCTCCTGATGACTGTGTGCACATTACTGGGACCCTCCTGATGACTGTGGGCACATTACTGAGACCCTCCTGATGACTGTGGGCACATTACTGGGACCCTCCTGATGACTGTGGGCACATTACTGAGACCCTCCTGATGACTGTGGGCACATTACTGGGACCCTCCTGATGACTGTGGGCACATTACTGAGACCCTCCTGATGACTGTGGGCACATTACTGAGACCCTCCTGATGACTGTGGGCACATTACTGAGACCCTCCTGATGACTGTGTGCACATTACTGAGACCCTCCTGTTGACTGTGTGTACATTACTGAGACCCTCCTGATGACTGTGTGCACATTACTGGGACCCTCCTGATGACTGTGTGTACATTACTGAGACCCTCCTGTTGACTGTGTGTACATTACTGAGACCCTCCTGATGACTGTGTGCACATTACTGGGACCCTCCTGTTGACTGTGTGTACATTACTGAGACCCTCCTGATGACTGTGTGCACATTACTGGGACCCTCCTGATGACTGTGTGTACATTACTGAGACCCTCCTGATGACTGTGTGTACATTACTGAGACCCTCCTGTTGACTGTGTGTACATTACTGAGACCCTCCTGATGACTGTGTGCACATTACTGGGACCCTCCTGATGACTGTGTGTACATTACTGAGACCCTCCTGATGACTGTGTGTACATTACTGAGACCCTCCTGATGACTGTGGGCACATTACTGAGACCCTCCTGATGACTGTGTGCACATTACTGGGACCCTCCTGATGACTGTGTGTACATTACTGAGACCCTCCTGATGACTGTGTGTACATTACTGAGACCCTCCTGTTGACTGTGGGCACATTACTGAGACCCTCCTGATGACTGTGGGCACATTACTGAGACCCTCCTGATGACTGTGGGCACATTACTGGGATCCTCCTGATGACTGTGTGTACATTACTGGGACCCTCCTGATGATTGTGTGCACATTACTGGGACCCTCCTGATGACTGTGTGTACATTACTGAGACCCTCCTGATGACTGTGTGCACATTACTGAGACCCTCCTGATGACTGTGTGTACATTACTGAGACCCTCCTGATGACTGTGTGTACATTACTGAGACCCTCCTGATGACTGTGTGTACATTACTGAGACCCTCCTGATGACTGTGTGCACATTACTGAGACCCTCCTGATGACTGTGTGTACATTACTGGGACCCTCCTGATGATTGTGTGTACATTACTGAGACCCTCCTGATGACTGTGTGCACATTACTGAGACCCTCCTGATGACTGTGTGTACATTACTGAGACCCTCCTGATGACTGTGTGCACATTACTGAGACCCTCCTGATGACTGTGTGTACATTACTGAGACCCTCCTGATGACTGTGTGTACATTACTGAGACCCTCCTGATGACTGTGTGTACATTACTGAGACCCTCCTGATGATTGTGTGCACATTACTGAGACCCTCCTGATGACTGTGGGCACATTACTGGGACCCTCCTGATGACTGTGTGCACATTACTGAGACCCTGCTGATGACTGTGTGTACATTACTGAGACCCTCCTGATGACTGTGTGTACATTACTGAGACCCTCCTGATGACTGTGTGCACATTACTGAGACCCTCCTGATGACTGTGTGTACATTACTGAGACCCTCCTAATGATTGTGTGCACATTACTGAGACCCTCCTGATGATTGTGTGCACATTACTGGGACCCTCCTGATGACTGTGTGCACATTACTGAGACCCTCCTGATGACTGTGTGTACATTACTGAGACCCTCCTGATGACTGTGTGCACATTACTGAGACCCTCCTGATGACTGTGTGCACATTACTGAGACCCTCCTGATGACTGTGTGCACATTACTGAGACCCTCCTGATGATTGTGGGCACATTACTGAGACCCTCCTGATGACTGTGTGTACATTACTGAGACCCTCCTGATGACTGTGGGCACATTACTGGGACCCTCCTGATGACTGTGGGCACATTACTGAGACCCTCCTGATGACTGTGGGCACATTACTGAGACCCTCCTGATGACTGTGTGCACATTACTGGGACCCTCCTGATGACTGTGTGTACATTACTGGGACCCTCCTGATGACTGTGGGCACATTACTGAGACCCTCCTGATGACTGTGGGCACATTACTGGGACCCTCCTGATGACTGTGTGCACATTACTGGGACCCTCCTGATGACTGTGTGTACATTACTGAGACCCTCCTGATGATTGTGTGTACATTACTGAGACCCTCATGATGACTGTGGGCACATTACTGGGACCCTCCTGATGACTGTGGGCACATTACTGAGACCCTCCTGATGACTGTGGGCACATTACTGGGACCCTCCTGATGACTGTGGGCACATTACTGGGACCCTCCTGATGACTGTGGGCACATTACTGAGACCCTCCTGATGACTGTGTGCACATTACTGAGACCCTCCTGATGATTGTGTGTACATTACTGAGACCCTCCTGTTGACTGTGGGCACATTACTGAGACCCTCCTGATGACTGTGGGCACATTACTGAGACCCTCCTGATGACTGTGTGCACATTACTGAGACCCTCCTGATGATTGTGTGAACATTACTGAGACCCTCCTGATGACTGTGGGCACATTACTGAGACCCTCCTGATGACTGTGTGCACATTACTGGGACCCTCCTGATGACTGTGTGTACATTACTGAGACCCTCCTGATGATTGTGTGTACATTACTGAGACCCTCCTGTTGACTGTGGGCACATTACTGAGACCCTCCTGATGACTGTGTGCACATTACTGGGACCCTCCTGATGACTGTGGGCACATTACTGAGACCCTCCTGATGATTGTGTGCACATTACTGGGACCCTCCTGATGACTGTGTGTACATTACTGAGACCCTCCTGATGATTGTGTGTACATTACTGAGACCCTCCTGTTGACTGTGGGCACATTACTGAGACCCTCCTGATGACTGTGTGCACATTACTGGGACCCTCCTGATGACTGTGGGCACATTACTGAGACCCTCCTGATGACTGTGGGCACATTACTGGGACCCTCCTGATGACTGTGGGCACATTACTGAGACCCTCCTGATGACTGTGGGCACATTACTGGGACCCTCCTGATGACTGTGGGCACATTACTGAGACCCTCCTGATGACTGTGGGCACATTACTGAGACCCTCCTGATGACTGTGGGCACATTACTGAGACCCTCCTGATGACTGTGGGCACATTACTGGGACCCTCCTGATGACTGTGGGCACATTACTGAGACCCTCCTGATGACTGTGGGCACATTACTGGGACCCTCCTGATGACTGTGGGCACATTACTGGGACCCTCCTGATGACTGTGGGCACATTACTGAGACCCTCCTGATGACTGTGGGCACATTACTGGGACCCTCCTGATGACTGTGGGCACATTACTGAGACCCTCCTGATGACTGTGGGCACATTACTGGGACCCTCCTGATGACTGTGGGCACATTACTGAGACCCTCCTGATGACTGTGGGCACATTACTGAGACCCTCCTGATGACTGTGGGCACATTACTGAGACCCTCCTGATGACTGTGTGCACATTACTGAGACCCTCCTGATGACTGTGTGCACATTACTGAGACCCTCCTGATGACTGTGGGCACATTACTGAGACCCTCCTGATGACTGTGTGCACATTACTGAGACCCTCCTGATGACTGTGTGCACATTACTGAGACCCTCCTGATGACTGTGTGTACATTACTGGGACCCTCCTGATGATTGTGTGCACATTACTGGGACCCTCCTGATGACTGTGTGTACATTACTGAGACCCTCCTGATGATTGTGTGTACATTACTGAGACCCTCCTGTTGACTGTGGGCACATTACTGAGACCCTCCTGATGACTGTGGGCACATTACTGAGACCCTCCTGATGATTGTGTGCACATTACTGGGACCCTCCTGATGACTGTGGGCACATTACTGAGACCCTCCTGATGACTGTGTGCACATTACTGAGACCCTCCTGATGATTGTGTGTACATTACTGGGACCCTCCTGATGACTGTGGGCACATTACTGAGACCCTCCTGATGACTGTGGGCACATTACTGGGACCCTCCTGATGATTGTGTGCACATTACTGGGACCCTCCTGATGACTGTGTGTACATTACTGAGACCCTCCTGTTGACTGTGGGCACATTACTGAGACCCTCCTGATGACTGTGGGCACATTACTGGGACCCTCCTGATGACTGTGGGCACATTACTGAGACCCTCCTGATGATTGTGTGCACATTACTGGGACCCTCCTGATGACTGTGTGCACATTACTGAGACCCTCCTGATGACTGTGTGTACATTACTGAGACCCTCCTGATGACTGTGGGCACATTACTGAGACCCTCCTGATGATTGTGTGCACATTACTGGGACCCTCCTGATGACTGTGGGCACATTACTGAGACCCTCCTGATGACTGTGGGCACATTACTGAGACCCTCCTGATGACTGTGTGCACATTACTGGGACCCTCCTGATGATTGTGTGTACATTACTGAGACCCTCCTGATGACTGTGTGTACATTACTGAGACCCTCCTGATGACTGTGTGCACATTACTGGGACCCTCCTGATGACTGTGTGTACATTACTGAGACCCTCCTGATGACTGTGGGCACATTACTGAGACCCTCCTGATGACTGTGTGTACATTACTGAGACCCTCCTGATGACTGTGTGTACATTACTGGGACCCTCCTGATGACTGTGTGCACATTACTGGGACCCTCCTGATGACTGTGTGCACATTACTGAGACCCTCCTGATGACTGTGTGTACATTACTGAGACCCTCCTGATGACTGTGTGCACATTACTGAGACCCTCCTGATGACTGTGTGCACATTACTGAGACCCTCCTGATGACTGTGTGCACATTACTGAGACCCTCCTGATGACTGTGTGCACATTACTGAGACCCTCCTGATGACTGTGGGCACATTACTGAGACCCTCCTGATGACTGTGGGCACATTACTGAGACCCTCCTGATGACTGTGTGCACATTACTGGGACCCTCCTGATGACTGTGTGCACATTACTGAGACCCTCCTGATGACTGTGTGCACATTACTGAGACCCTCCTGATGACTGTGTGCACATTACTGAGACCCTCCTGATGACTGTGTGCACATTACTGAGACCCTCCTGATGACTGTGTGCACATTACTGAGACCCTCCTGATGACTGTGGGCACATTACTGAGACCCTCCTGATGACTGTGGGCACATTACTGAGACCCTCCTGATGACTGTGTGCACATTACTGGGACCCTCCTGATGACTGTGGTCACATTACTGAGACCCTCCTGATGACTGTGGGCACATTACTGAGACCCTCCTGATGACTGTGGGCACATTACTGGGACCCTCCTGATGATTGTGTGCACATTACTGGGACCCTCCTGATGACTGTGGGCACATTACTGAGACCCTCCTGATGACTGTGTGCACATTACTGGGACCCTCCTGATGACTGTGGGCACATTACTGAGACCCTCCTGATGACTGTGTGCACATTACTGAGACCCTCCTGATGACTGTGGGCACATTACTGAGACCCTCCTGATGACTGTGTGCACATTACTGGGACCCTCCTGATGACTGTGTGTACATTACTGAGACCCTCCTGATGATTGTGTGTACATTACTGAGACCCTCCTGTTGACTGTGGGCACATTACTGAGACCCTCCTGATGACTGTGGGCACATTACTGAGACCCTCCTGATGACTGTGGGCACATTACTGAGACCCTCCTGATGACTGTGGGCACATTACTGAGACCCTCCTGATGATTGTGTGCACATTACTGAGACCCTCCTGATGATTGTGTGCACATTACTGAGACCCTCCTGATGACTGTGTGTACATTACTGGGACCCTCCTGATGACTGTGTGCACATTACTGGGACCCTCCTGATGACTGTGTGCACATTACTGGGACCCTCCTGATGACTGTGGGCACATTACTGAGACCCTCCTGATGACTGTGGGCACATTACTGAGACCCTCCTGATGACTGTGTGTACATTACTGAGACCCTCCTGATGACTGTGGGCACATTACTGGGTGTTAAATGGTTAATTATGGAAATTCATTTGGAATGTTAATTAATAATCGATAATCATTTTTCTTAAATTTGAGTTCTATGCAAGGATTGCATCAGCCATCATGTCTAGTTGACATGCGCTATTTGTGTGTGTATTTTTGGTTCACTACCATATGTAGAACAGGTGTCCATACGACTGGCTATAAAAGACCATGGTACAGAAAGGGGGGGCTCTCTGGCTCTTCCCACCCGACAAGAAGAATCTTCATGCTGAGACGTATCTGACATGTAGGCCTGGACACGTGCTGGACAAAGACATGATTTACCAGCCAGGATCCAAGGAAAGATGGGTGAATCTCAACAATTAAGCTAATTATGGACAAATGGACAATTACTTTATAACTAATTATTATATGTACCTGCTGCAATCTGATTCTTTTTAATGGACAATCCAAGAATAAATAGATACATTTTTTTATAAGAATATCGTGATATTGATACTTTGAGAAGTCCTCAGTAGAAAAAATAATACAGAGAAGAGTATTATTTTACAATGGTGAGCCAGCCAGCCCTGTTTTTTCGTTTTTTTAAAATTAAGTAAGTGAATTTCTTCCGTGAACACGGGGGGAAGTCCTGACGAGCTGAACAGCTGTTGTTCACGTGTCAGTAAATTCACTAATTTGTCACGAGAAGCAGAAAGGAGCCTACAGACTGAGGACTAACTGGAAGCAGAGGTACTAACAAGGAACAGAATCAGACGAACTGAAGACAGGACGTGCTGATAAAGAAAAGTTAAGGAATCTTAAGGTAAGCAAAATATGGATATAATTTCTTCTTTTGCTAAACAAAGTAATATTAATTTCAAAGTTAATGTAGGAGATGACATAGAAGTTTTGTGGCTCAGTTTATACAAAGAATGTGAATTGCAGAATTTACAGTTAACTTCTAAATTGGTAAATAGAGAGAAACACAAATTGCGGAATATTCTATATCTTGTACAAGTATTTCATAATTTTGTACTTGAAAGTTCTAAGCAGGACAATAGTGTAGAAACAGTGACAGATAGTGACAATGATTCTGACTGTAATGTGGAAAATGAACAAGATTTGAGACATGTGTCTGTAACTGAAGGTGACCTTGGGTCTGACCAAGAGACGGACATACAGAAACCTGACATGGGAGGAGACATGACTGACATACGAGAAACCGACATATTAGGTGATGTGGGAGGAGACGTGAGTGACGTAGGAGGAACGGACGTACAAGAGCCACTAAAAATATCAGAGAATTCTGGAATTACCCAGGCTCAACTCCAAATGAAAATGAGGAAAAATTTGCTAAAACTATACAAAATCATGCCAAAATATGATGTCAAAATCCATGCCTGTAGAAATTCAGAGACATTTGAGAGCTTCTCTGATAAGTTTGATTTATCCAATGAGGAGAGGAATCAATTATTTAAAATATGGATTCCTGTGACATTGTCCAGACGTTTACATTTAATGCCCTGTGAAAATGACTCTCCTAATGGATGGGAAAATGATTCGGACAGATTAAGATATTTGATTTATTGTGTCACAAAGGATTTTCCCAACATAGAAGATCTGCAGAAACTAAGGATTGGTAGGAAGGAATGTACATATACATTCATGTCCATGTTTGAACGGTTGTACAAAGCTCTTATCAAAAATGGAAAAGTACAACATATGATAAAAACTTTTGTACAAAAAATTCAAATTCCTAGATCCAGTATCTAGAGTTATAGCGTCACAAAAAGAATCCCTATTCAAATGTGTGCAGATGCTGGATTCTGTTAGAAAACATGAGAATCGTGCAAAGAAAATAAATCAAGTTAATTTTATAAAACCAGGAAAGGTAAAATCTTACCAAAAGCCAATATCAAACTCTCCTAGACTGAGTCATCCCCATAGTGAACTCTATCAAATACGCAGAAGATTTCATATCTGTTATAAGCCATATAAAATGATTGAAAAATCAATCTCTTCACAGAATGAGTTCATTCTCAGTCAGAACTGTGATTCTCTAAAAAGGAAAATGGCCGAAACTGATGGACAGAGACAGGTGAGACGACCAGCTCACAGTGACGTCATGGAATGTGGACAGAAGAACAGACAGTTCTCTGAGGTTTTGAAGGATAGAAAAATGTCTTTCCTAAATAGGGCGTTCCTGGAGATATTTGAGAGAGACAGAAGATTTGGTTTAGGGAGTGGCTAAGGAAAAACTGTAATTATGATGTTGTATCAAAATGTTATACAATGTCTCAATATTTATTTATAATCTTATACAGTAAAATTGTAGTTACATAGTTTCTAGTAGTTCATGTATGTATATATATATATATACACTTGTCTAAGTAGAGATTGTGTATAATTGTATTTATATATATGTTTATAAAATATATATATTAATTAATAAATTAGAACTTCATATATAAATTTAAGTAACAATATTTTGAATTACATTAGAACCAACCAATATAGATATAAGATATTTAAATAATTCTGTTTCTGTATGAATTTGATATTTAATTTTATTTTCTTATATTTCCTTAGAGGTTTCATTCCAAAGCAGGATTTGATCAAACAACTCTAAAATGGATTTATTTCTTTATTCACACAGGAAGTGGAAAAATTGCATGATTTATATGTGTTACGTTTTAAAAAATTAACAATATAACTAGTTGGACTATAATACATGTAATACTTATTAATTCTTTTGTGTTGCTAATATTTTCTGTGCATGAAGTGTTCGTGCTGATTGGGGTAGCTTTCCAGCATGACGTGTGACAGCTGCGGCCTTTGAACTTTGAGCTAATAGTATAGGATCCCATTCATTCTATTTCCAGCTGATGTAACTTAAGACCGGGCAGCCAGTGAAAAAAGAATCTAAGTCAAGAGTTTTTTCAAGTGTTTGAAATTTCAAATACTTACTCTCATATTATATAATATGTATTTGGGGAATATTCAAAGAATATTAAGATATTTAATTGATATGACAATGCGCATTAATAAATTGGGATACAACAATTTTGGGTTAAATATATATATATATATATAAAACTTCATATGTGGAATGTTTGAGTTGAACAGATCTGTGAATGTCAGAGTGAAGGTGACAGATGAGTAAATCCGCAGCTGCTAAGTGTGATTGATGTGACAGAGGCCTCGTACGTTTGTATGTTTGGAAAAAAAATGTTTCTTTATGTGAAGGTACAAAAATATATTTAATTCTGAGAAAAATTATAATACATAATTAGGTATTATCTACATAATATATATATATATTTCTATATTTATTTCATAATTATTATTTCTTGATTTAACTAATAGTGGATAAGAGCAACCACATATCAAAATGGTTTACAAAGCAAATTTACATTTAGAATAATTTTCCACATGATAATATTCTTGAATAACTATGATATTATTTTTAATGGTTACCTAAATAGGTACACACCTCTCTTTAGACAAATCTATGCTACTCATCAATATGAAATGTATGCAAAATATTTATAGAAGAATAACTATTTTTAATTTGGTTCTGATATATACATAAATTATTTTATAAAATAATATTTTTTGGTATTAAGGGGGAAAATGTGTTTTTGATCCTGATTACATAATCACTTTTGATCAATACTTATTTTTTACACATTTTAATAAAGAAGAAACAATAATAAGGTACAATGATATAATTAAGAAGGGTGTTACATGCAAAGTTGCATAGTTTAATAATTTTTTGGTGATACAAGGTTATGACAAATATGAAATCATCCAGATAATGGAGATATAAGGGTATTTTTATGGAGAATATAATTACTCTGCATTTGTCATTAAAATTTAAAGGCCTTATTTTTATTCTTATTTTTATTCTTATTTTTACTTTTAATTTTATTTTTCATTTTTAAAATTTTATTCTTACTTATTTTCTTATTTTTCCATTTTTCATTTTTAATTCTCAATTTTTGATTTTAATTCAGTTCAATATTTCAATTGAGAAAACACATTAATATTTAATGGGGTAATGTCAAGTACAAGAATATTGCTTCATTAAATATAATGATGATATGAATTAATATAAGAAAAATGTTTACATTTTCTGAGTAAACACAACAATTCATTCATTCATTCATTCATTCATTCCTTCATACATTCATATATTTATTCATTTTAGTTCAGGAGTATACATTCTTTGATATTATTGGTTTAATAAAGATATAAACACTTGTTTTTTCAAAACACACTGACACCTATGGGTTGGAAAAGGTAATTACACCTATGACATAAAAATGTTCTATCATATGGAGAACTTGATTAATAATGAATTATTATCTATTATTGTTTATTATTCCAAACATAATTTATTTTAATGTTTTGATAATAATTAGATGGATATTATTGATTGCTATGGTACGCTGTGATATTATAGGTTAGGAAAAATTGCCAGCTTTGGTATCAGATTAGGGAATGAAGACTTCAATCAAGACATCGCAATTATGAATTCTATCTTAATAAAGACTTTTCATATTTATAAATCAAAGAGACTCTCAAAAGTTACAAGAAGAAGCATCCGATATCCGGAGGTCTCAGAAGGTGACAGGTGTGAATGCTGAGCGATCATAGACTGTGTCCATTACATACAATACAATTCACACCACTGATCACCGGGACGGCAGAGGACGATGATCCTATATGTACTGTGTTGTGTTCAAGTTTCATCACGTTCCAGTGGTTTCTTATCACCTGCAACGCTTCAATGAAAGCTGGTGAGCAGGTAATACCTGGCATATGTGTCCTGTACATAAAGGACTGAGTACTGGTTATGGGGCTATATAAAGCAGGGAAGTGTCAAGTTAACCCTTGCTTCACTGACCAAAGATGTCACATCTGTTCCAAAAGTGACACGAGACCAGTGCGGACGACACGGAAGATTCCAAAGACGATCCAACGTCAGTCCAGGTGACATCGCACAGATATTAAAGCTACATTTCATCCATGGACTTTGTTTCTTATCAATTGACACATGATCTTTCTAATAAAGAGTACAGTTTATGGACTGAACAATAATGAACACAATTATGGGCTGTACAATATCTACACGCTGTCATTTATTCCAAAGGAGTTTTCATCTAAAGACTGTGTTATAAAAGAACCAAGAAGAAGACGAGACGACGACCCGATGACACCAGATGATGACGATTGGACCCGCGATTGCTTCAATTTAGATATAGGGAAGTATAATTATACATATTAAATGAATATTAGTCACGGCTTACCATAACATGAATTCACATCATTATATAACAATAATCAGATACTATTATTGATATTATTATTATTATTATTATTATTATTATGGAAATTTAATGATATTGCCAAGGAAGAAGGAAAGGAAAAAAATGATTGATGAATGTATCTTCTTTTGAGAATTTTCAGTTTAAATCCTTTTATTCTCAAAAAAGGGGGAAATGTTAAATGGTTAATTATGGAAATTCATTTGGAATGTTAATTAATAATCGATAATCATTTTTCTTAAATTTGAGTTCTATGCAAGGATTGCATCAGCCATCATGTCTAGTTGACATGCGCTATTTGTATGTGTATTTTTGGTTCACTACCATATGTAGAACAGGTGTCCATACGACTGGCTATAAAAGACCATGGTACAGAAAGGGGGGGCTCTCTGGCTCTTCCCACCCGACAAGAAGAATCTTCATGCTGAGACGTATCTGACATGTAGGCCTGGACACGTGCTGGACAAAGACATGATTTACCAGCCAGGATCCAAGAAAGATGGGTGAATCTCAACAATTAAGCTAATTATGGACAAATGGACAATTACTTTATAACTAATTATTATATGTACGTGCTGCAATCTGATTCTTTTTAATGGACAATCCAAGAATAAATAGATACATTTTTTTATAAGAATATCGTGATATTGATACTTTGAGAAGTCCTCAGTAGAAAAAATAATACAGAGAAGAGTATTATTTTACACTGGGACCCTCCTGATGATTGTGTGCACATTACTGAGACCCTCCTGATGACTGTGGGCACATTACTGAGACCCTCCTGATGATTGTGTGTACATTACTGAGACCCTCCTGATGACTGTGTGCACATTACTGAGACCCTCCTGATGATTGTGTGTACATTACTGAGACCCTCCTGATGATTGTGTGTACATTACTGAGACCCTCCTGATGACTGTGTGTACATTACTGGGACCCTCCTAATGACTGTGGGCACATTACTGGGACCCTCCTGATGACTGTGTGCACATTACTGAGACCCTCCTGATGACTGTGTGTACATTACTGGGACCCTCCTGATGACTGTGTGCACATTACTGAGACCCTCCTGATGATTGTGTGCACATTACTGAGACCCTCCTGATGACTGTGTGTACATTACTGGGACCCTCCTAATGACTGTGGGCACATTACTGAGACCCTCCTGATGACTGTGTGTACATTACTGGGACCCTCCTGATGACTGTGTGCACATTACTGAGACCCTCCTGATGACTGTGTGCACATTACTGAGACCCTCCTGATGATTGTGTGTACATTACTGAGACCCTCCTGATGATTGTGTGTACATTACTGAGACCCTCCTGATGACTGTGTGTACATTACTGGGACCCTCCTAATGACTGTGGGCACATTACTGAGACCCTCCTGATGACTGTGTGTACATTACTGGGACCCTCCTAATGACTGTGGGCACATTACTGAGACCCTCCTGATGACTGTGTGTACATTACTGGGACCCTCCTGATGACTGTGTGCACATTACTGAGACCCTCCTGATGATTGTGTGTACATTACTGAGACCCTCCTGATGACTGTGTGCACATTACTGAGACCCTCCTGATGATTGTGTGTACATTACTGAGACCCTCCTGATGATTGTGTGTACATTACTGAGACCCTCCTGATGACTGTGTGTACATTACTGGGACCCTCCTAATGACTGTGGGCACATTACTGAGACCCTCCTGATGACTGTGTGTACATTACTGGGACCCTCCTAATGACTGTGGGCACATTACTGAGACCCTCCTGATGACTGTGTGTACATTACTGGGACCCTCCTGATGACTGTGTGCACATTACTGAGACCCTCCTGATGATTGTGTGTACATTACTGAGACCCTCCTGATGATTGTGTGTACATTACTGAGACCCTCCTGATGACTGTGTGTACATTACTGGGACCCTCCTAATGACTGTGGGCACATTACTGAGACCCTCCTGATGACTGTGTGTACATTACTGGGACCCTCCTGATGACTGTGGGCACATTACTGGGACCCTCCTGATGACTGTGTGTACATTACTGGGACCCTCCTGATGACTGTGGGCACATTACTGAGACCCTCCTGATGACTGTGTGTACATTACTGGGACCCTCCTGATGACTGTGGGCACATTACTGAGACCCTCCTGATGACTGTGTGTACATTACTGGGACCCTCCTGATGACTGTGGGCACATTACTGAGACCCTCCTGATGACTGTGTGTACATTACTGGGACCCTCCTGATGACTGTGTGTACATTACTGAGACCCTCCTGATGACTGTGTGTACATTACTGGGACCCTCCTGATGACTGTGTGTACATTACTGAGACCCTCCTGATGACTGTGGGCACATTACTGAGACCCTCCTGATGACTGTGTGTACATTACTGAGACCCTCCTGATGACTGTGTGTACATTACTGGGACCCTCCTGATGACTGTGGGCACATTACTGAGACCCTCCTGATGACTGTGGGCACATTACTGAGACCCTCCTGATGACTGTGGGCACATTACTGAGACCCTCCTGATGACTGTGTGCACATTACTGAGACCCTCCTGATGACTGTGGGCACATTACTGAGACCCTCCTGATGACTGTGGGCACATTACTGGGACCCTCCTGATGACTGTGGGCACATTACTGAGACCCTCCTGATGACTGTGGGCACATTACTGAGACCCTCCTGATGACTGTGGGCACATTACTGAGACCCTCCTGATGACTGTGGGCACATTACTGAGACCCTCCTGATGACTGTGTGCACATTACTGAGACCCTCCTGATGACTGTGGGCACATTACTGAGACCCTCC
The DNA here is from genome assembly GCF_046119375.1 of Phyllobates terribilis. Taxonomy (NCBI): domain Eukaryota; kingdom Metazoa; phylum Chordata; class Amphibia; order Anura; family Dendrobatidae; genus Phyllobates; species Phyllobates terribilis. Next base: position 67,111 of record NW_027365901.1, on the reverse strand, counting down.
TGATGACTGTGGGCACATTACTGGGACCCTCCTGATGACTGTGGGCACATTACTGGGACCCTCCTGATGACTGTGGGCACATTACTGGGACCCTCCTGATGACTGTGGGCACATTACTGGGACCCTCCTGATGACTGTGGGCACATTACTGAGACCCTCCTGATGACTGTGGGCACATTACTGAGACCCTCCTGATGACTGTGGGCACATTACTGAGACCCTCCTGATGACTGTGTGCACATTACTGAGACCCTCCTGATGACTGTGTGCACATTACTGAGACCCTCCTGATGACTGTGGGCACATTACTGAGACCCTCCTGATGACTGTGTGCACATTACTGAGACCCTCCTGATGACTGTGTGCACATTACTGAGACCCTCCTGATGACTGTGTGTACATTACTGGGACCCTCCTGATGATTGTGTGCACATTACTGGGACCCTCCTGATGACTGTGTGTACATTACTGAGACCCTCCTGATGACTGTGGGCACATTACTGGGACCCTCCTGATGACTGTGGGCACATTACTGAGACCCTCCTGATGACTGTGTGCACATTACTGAGACCCTCCTGATGATTGTGTGTACATTACTGGGACCCTCCTGATGACTGTGGGCACATTACTGAGACCCTCCTGATGACTGTGGGCACATTACTGGGACCCTCCTGATGATTGTGTGCACATTACTGGGACCCTCCTGATGACTGTGTGTACATTACTGAGACCCTCCTGTTGACTGTGGGCACATTACTGAGACCCTCCTGATGACTGTGGGCACATTACTGGGACCCTCCTGATGACTGTGGGCACATTACTGAGACCCTCCTGATGATTGTGTGCACATTACTGAGACCCTCCTGATGACTGTGTGCACATTACTGGGACCCTCCTGATGACTGTGTGCACATTACTGAGACCCTCCTGATGATTGTGTGCACATTACTGAGACCCTCCTGATGATTGTGTGTACATTACTGGGACCCTCCTGATGACTGTGTGCACATTACTGAGACCCTCCTGATGACTGTGTGTACATTACTGAGACCCTCCTGATGACTGTGGGCACATTACTGAGACCCTCCTGATGATTGTGTGCACATTACTGGGACCCTCCTGATGACTGTGGGCACATTACTGAGACCCTCCTGATGACTGTGGGCACATTACTGAGACCCTCCTGATGACTGTGTGCACATTACTGGGACCCTCCTGATGATTGTGTGTACATTACTGAGACCCTCCTGATGACTGTGTGTACATTACTGAGACCCTCCTGATGACTGTGTGCACATTACTGGGACCCTCCTGATGACTGTGTGTACATTACTGAGACCCTCCTGATGACTGTGGGCACATTACTGAGACCCTCCTGATGACTGTGTGTACATTACTGAGACCCTCCTGATGACTGTGTGTACATTACTGGGACCCTCCTGATGACTGTGTGCACATTACTGGGACCCTCCTGATGACTGTGTGCACATTACTGAGACCCTCCTGATGACTGTGTGTACATTACTGAGACCCTCCTGATGACTGTGTGCACATTACTGAGACCCTCCTGATGACTGTGTGCACATTACTGAGACCCTCCTGATGACTGTGTGCACATTACTGAGACCCTCCTGATGACTGTGTGCACATTACTGAGACCCTCCTGATGACTGTGGGCACATTACTGAGACCCTCCTGATGACTGTGGGCACATTACTGAGACCCTCCTGATGACTGTGTGCACATTACTGGGACCCTCCTGATGACTGTGTGCACATTACTGAGACCCTCCTGATGACTGTGTGCACATTACTGAGACCCTCCTGATGACTGTGTGCACATTACTGAGACCCTCCTGATGACTGTGTGCACATTACTGAGACCCTCCTGATGACTGTGTGCACATTACTGAGACCCTCCTGATGACTGTGGGCACATTACTGAGACCCTCCTGATGACTGTGGGCACATTACTGAGACCCTCCTGATGACTGTGTGCACATTACTGGGACCCTCCTGATGACTGTGGGCACATTACTGAGACCCTCCTGATGACTGTGGGCACATTACTGAGACCCTCCTGATGACTGTGGGCACATTACTGGGACCCTCCTGATGATTGTGTGCACATTACTGGGACCCTCCTGATGACTGTGGGCACATTACTGAGACCCTCCTGATGACTGTGTGTACATTACTGGGACCCTCCTAATGACTGTGGGCACATTACTGAGACCCTCCTGATGACTGTGTGTACATTACTGGGACCCTCCTAATGACTGTGGGCACATTACTGAGACCCTCCTGATGACTGTGTGTACATTACTGGGACCCTCCTGATGACTGTGTGCACATTACTGAGACCCTCCTGATGATTGTGTGTACATTACTGAGACCCTCCTCATGATTGTGTGTACATTACTGAGACCCTCCTGATGACTGTGTGTACATTACTGGGACCCTCCTAATGACTGTGGGCACATTACTGAGACCCTCCTGATGACTGTGTGTACATTACTGGGACCCTCCTGATGACTGTGGGCACATTACTGGGACCCTCCTGATGACTGTGTGTACATTACTGGGACCCTCCTGATGACTGTGGGCACATTACTGAGACCCTCCTGATGACTGTGTGTACATTACTGGGACCCTCCTGATGACTGTGGGCACATTACTGAGACCCTCCTGATGACTGTGTGTACATTACTGGGACCCTCCTGATGACTGTGGGCACATTACTGAGACCCTCCTGATGACTGTGTGTACATTACTGGGACCCTCCTGATGACTGTGTGTACATTACTGAGACCCTCCTGATGACTGTGTGTACATTACTGGGACCCTCCTGATGACTGTGTGTACATTACTGAGACCCTCCTGATGACTGTGGGCACATTACTGAGACCCTCCTGATGACTGTGTGTACATTACTGAGACCCTCCTGATGACTGTGTGTACATTACTGGGACCCTCCTGATGACTGTGGGCACATTACTGAGACCCTCCTGATGACTGTGGGCACATTACTGAGACCCTCCTGATGACTGTGGGCACATTACTGAGACCCTCCTGATGACTGTGTGCACATTACTGAGACCCTCCTGATGACTGTGGGCACATTACTGAGACCCTCCTGATGACTGTGGGCACATTACTGGGACCCTCCTGATGACTGTGGGCACATTACTGAGACCCTCCTGATGACTGTGGGCACATTACTGAGACCCTCCTGATGACTGTGGGCACATTACTGAGACCCTCCTGATGACTGTGGGCACATTACTGAGACCCTCCTGATGACTGTGTGCACATTACTGAGACCCTCCTGATGACTGTGGGCACATTACTGAGACCCTCCTGATGACTGTGGGCACATTACTGGGACCCTCCTGATGACTGTGGGCACATTACTGGGACCCTCCTGATGACTGTGGGCACATTACTGGGACCCTCCTGATGACTGTGGGCACATTACTGGGACCCTCCTGATGACTGTGGGCACATTACTGAGACCCTCCTGATGACTGTGGGCACATTACTGAGACCCTCCTGATGACTGTGGGCACATTACTGAGACCCTCCTGATGACTGTGTGCACATTACTGAGACCCTCCTGATGACTGTGTGCACATTACTGAGACCCTCCTGATGACTGTGGGCACATTACTGAGACCCTCCTGATGACTGTGTGCACATTACTGAGACCCTCCTGATGACTGTGTGCACATTACTGAGACCCTCCTGATGACTGTGTGTACATTACTGGGACCCTCCTGATGATTGTGTGCACATTACTGGGACCCTCCTGATGACTGTGTGTACATTACTGAGACCCTCCTGATGACTGTGGGCACATTACTGGGACCCTCCTGATGACTGTGGGCACATTACTGAGACCCTCCTGATGACTGTGTGCACATTACTGAGACCCTCCTGATGATTGTGTGTACATTACTGGGACCCTCCTGATGACTGTGGGCACATTACTGAGACCCTCCTGATGACTGTGGGCACATTACTGGGACCCTCCTGATGATTGTGTGCACATTACTGGGACCCTCCTGATGACTGTGTGTACATTACTGAGACCCTCCTGTTGACTGTGGGCACATTACTGAGACCCTCCTGATGACTGTGGGCACATTACTGGGACCCTCCTGATGACTGTGGGCACATTACTGAGACCCTCCTGATGATTGTGTGCACATTACTGGGACCCTCCTGATGACTGTGTGCACATTACTGAGACCCTCCTGATGACTGTGTGTACATTACTGAGACCCTCCTGATGACTGTGGGCACATTACTGAGACCCTCCTGATGATTGTGTGCACATTACTGGGACCCTCCTGATGACTGTGGGCACATTACTGAGACCCTCCTGATGACTGTGGGCACATTACTGAGACCCTCCTGATGACTGTGTGCACATTACTGAGACCCTCCTGATGACTGTGTGCACATTACTGAGACCCTCCTGATGACTGTGGGCACATTACTGAGACCGTCCTGATGACGGTGTGTACATTACTGAGACCCTCCTGATGACTGTGGGCACATTACTGAGACCCTCCTGATGACTGTGTGTACATTACTGAGACCCTCCTGATGACTGTGTGTACATTACTGGGACCCTCCTGATGACTGTGTGCACATTACTGGGACCCTCCTGATGACTGTGTGCACATTACTGAGACCCTCCTGATGACTGTGTGTACATTACTGAGACCCTCCTGATGACTGTGTGCACATTACTGAGACCCTCCTGATGACTGTGTGCACATTACTGAGACCCTCCTGATGACTGTGTGCACATTACTGAGACCCTCCTGATGACTGTGTGCACATTACTGAGACCCTCCTGATGACTGTGGGCACATTACTGAGACCCTCCTGATGACTGTGGGCACATTACTGAGACCCTCCTGATGACTGTGTGCACATTACTGGGACCCTCCTGATGACTGTGTGCACATTACTGAGACCCTCCTGATGACTGTGTGCACATTACTGAGACCCTCCTGATGACTGTGTGCACATTACTGAGACCCTCCTGATGACTGTGTGCACATTACTGAGACCCTCCTGATGACTGTGTGCACATTACTGAGACCCTCCTGATGACTGTGGGCACATTACTGAGACCCTCCTGATGACTGTGGGCACATTACTGGGACCCTCCTGATGATTGTGTGCACATTACTGGGACCCTCCTGATGACTGTGGGCACATTACTGAGACCCTCCTGATGACTGTGTGCACATTACTGGGACCCTCCTGATGACTGTGGGCACATTACTGAGACCCTCCTGATGACTGTGTGCACATTACTGAGACCCTCCTGATGACTGTGGGCACATTACTGAGACCCTCCTGATGACTGTGTGCACATTACTGGGACCCTCCTGATGACTGTGTGTACATTACTGAGACCCTCCTGATGATTGTGTGTACATTACTGAGACCCTCCTGTTGACTGTGGGCACATTACTGAGACCCTCCTGATGACTGTGGGCACATTACTGAGACCCTCCTGATGACTGTGGGCACATTACTGAGACCCTCCTGATGACTGTGGGCACATTACTGAGACCCTCCTGATGATTGTGTGCACATTACTGAGACCCTCCTGATGATTGTGTGCACATTACTGAGACCCTCCTGATGACTGTGTGTACATTACTGGGACCCTCCTGATGACTGTGTGCACATTACTGGGACCCTCCTGATGACTGTGTGCACATTACTGGGACCCTCCTGATGACTGTGGGCACATTACTGAGACCCTCCTGATGACTGTGGGCACATTACTGAGACCCTCCTGATGACTGTGTGTACATTACTGAGACCCTCCTGATGACTGTGGGCACATTACTGGGTGTTAAATGGTTAATTATGGAAATTCATTTGGAATGTTAATTAATAATCGATAATCATTTTTCTTAAATTTGAGTTCTATGCAAGGATTGTATCAGCCATCATGTCTAGTTGACATGCGCTATTTGTGTGTGTATTTTTGGTTCACTACCATATGTAGAACAGGTGTCCATACGACTGGCTATAAAAGACCATGGTACAGAAAGGGGGGGCTCTCTGGCTCTTCCCACCCGACAAGAAGAATCTTCATGCTGAGACGTATCTGACATGTAGGCCTGGACACGTGCTGGACAAAGACATGATTTACCAGCCAGGATCCAAGGAAAGATGGGTGAATCTCAACAATTAAGCTAATTATGGACAAATGGACAATTACTTTATAACTAATTATTATATGTACCTGCTGCAATCTGATTCTTTTTAATGGACAATCCAAGAATAAATAGATACATTTTTTTATAAGAATATCGTGATATTGATACTTTGAGAAGTCCTCAGTAGAAAAAATAATACAGAGAAGAGTATTATTTTACAATGGTGAGCCAGCCAGCCCTGTTTTTTCGTTTTTTTAAAATTAAGTAAGTGAATTTCTTCCGTGAACACGGGGGGAAGTCCTGACGAGCTGAACAGCTGTTGTTCACGTGTCAGTAAATTCACTAATTTGTCACGAGAAGCAGAAAGGAGCCTACAGACTGAGGACTAACGGGAAGCAGAGGTACTAACAAGGAACAGAATCAGACGAACTGAAGACAGGACGTGCTGATAAAGAAAAGTTAAGGAATCTTAAGGTAAGCAAAATATGGATATAATTTCTTCTTTTGCTAAACAAAGTAATATTAATTTCAAAGTTAATGTAGGAGATGACATAGAAGTTTTGTGGCTCAGTTTATACAAAGAATGTGAATTGCAGAATTTACAGTTAACTTCTAAATTGGTAAATAGAGAGAAACACAAATTGCGGAATATTCTATATCTTGTACAAGTATTTCATAATTTTGTACTTGAAAGTTCTAAGCAGGAAAATTGTGTAGAAACAGTGACAGATAGTGACAATGATTCTGACTGTAATGTGGAAAATGAACAAGAAGTAAGACACGTGTGTGTAACTGAAGGTGACCTTGGGTCTGACCAAGAGACGGACATACAGAAACCTGACATGGGAGGAGACATGACTGACATACGAGAAACTGACATACTAGGTGATGTGGGAGGAGACGTGAGTGACGTAGGAGGAACGGACGTACAAGAGCCACTAAAAATATCAGAGAATTCTGGAATTACCCAGGCTCAACTCCAAATGAAAATGAGGAAAAATTTGCTAAAACTATACAAAATCATGCCAAAATATGATGTCAAAATCCATGCCTGTAGAAATTCAGAGACATTTGAGAGCTTCTCTGATAAGTTTGATTTATCCAATGAGGAGAGGAATCAATTATTTAAAATATGGATTCCTGTGACATTGTCCAGACGTTTACATTTAATGCCCTGTGAAAATGACTCTCCTAATGGATGGGAAAATGATTCGGACAGATTAAGATATTTGATTTATTGTGTCACAAAGGATTTTCCCAACATAGAAGATCTGCAGAAACTAAGGATTGGTAGGAAGGAATGTACATATACATTCATGTCCATGTTTGAACGGTTGTACAAAGCTCTTATCAAAAATGGAAAAGTACAACATATGATAAAAACTTTTGTACAAAAAATTCAAATTCCTAGATCCAGTATCTAGAGTTATAGCGTCACAAAAAGAATCCCTATTCAAATGTGTGCAGATGCTGGATTCTGTTAGAAAACATGAGAATCGTGCAAAGAAAATAAATCAAGTTAATTTTATAAAACCAGGAAAGGTAAAATCTTACCAAAAGCCAATATCAAACTCTCCTAGACTGAGTCATCCCCATAGTGAACTCTATCAAATACGCAGAAGATTTCATATCTGTTATAAGCCATATAAAATGATTGAAAAATCAATCTCTTCACAGAATGAGTTCATTCTCAGTCAGAACTGTGATTCTCTAAAAAGGAAAATGGCCGAAACTGATGGACAGAGACAGGTGAGACGACCAGCTCACAGTGACGTCATGGAATGTGGACAGAAGAACAGACAGTTCTCTGAGGTTTTGAAGGATAGAAAAATGTCTTTCCTAAATAGGGCGTTCCTGGAGATATTTGAGAGAGACAGAAGATTTGGTTTAGGGAGTGGCTAAGGAAAAACTGTAATTATGATGTTGTATCAAAATGTTATACAATGTCTCAATATTTATTTATAATCTTATACAGTAAAATTGTAGTTACATAGTTTCTAGTAGTTCATGTATGTATATATATATATATACACTTGTCTAAGTAGAGATTGTGTATAATTGTATTTATATATATGTTTATAAAATATATATATTAATTAATAAATTAGAACTTCATATATAAATTTAAGTAACAATATTTTGAATTACATTAGAACCAACCAATATAGATATAAGATATTTAAATAATTCTGTTTCTGTATGAATTTGATATTTAATTTTATTTTCTTATATTTCCTTAGAGGTTTCATTCCAAAGCAGGATTTGATCAAACAACTCTAAAATGGATTTATTTCTTTATTCACACAGGAAGTGGAAAAATTGCATGATTTATATGTGTTACGTTTTAAAAAATTAACAATATAACTAGTTGGACTATAATACATGTAATACTTATTAATTCTTTTGTGTTGCTAATATTTTCTGTGCATGAAGTGTTCGTGCTGATTGGGGTAGCTTTCCAGCATGACGTGTGACAGCTGCGGCCTTTGAACTTTGAGCTAATAGTATAGGATCCCATTCATTCTATTTCCAGCTGATGTAACTTAAGACCGGGCAGCCAGTGAAAAAAGAATCTAAGTCAAGAGTTTTTTCAAGTGTTTGAAATTTCAAATACTTACTCTCATATTATATAATATGTATTTGGGGAATATTCAAAGAATATTAAGATATTTAATTGATATGACAATGCGCATTAATAAATTGGGATACAACAATTTTGGGTTAAATATATATATATATATATAAAACTTCATATGTGGAATGTTTGAGTTGAACAGATCTGTGAATGTCAGAGTGAAGGTGACAGATGAGTAAATCAGCAGCTGCTAAGTGTGATTGATGTGACAGAGGCCTCGTACGTTTGTATGTTTGGAAAAAAAAATGTTTCTTTATGTGAAGGTACAAAAATATATTTAATTCTGAGAAAAATTATAATACATAATTAGGTATTATCTACATAATATATATATATATTTCTATATTTATTTCATAATTATTATTTCTTGATTTAACTAATAGTGGATAAGAGCAACCACATATCAAAATGGTTTACAAAGCAAATTTACATTTAGAATAATTTTCCACATGATAATATTCTTGAATAACTATGATATTATTTTTAATGGTTACCTAAATAGGTACACACCTCTCTTTAGACAAATCTATGCTACTCATCAATATGAAATGTATGCAAAATATTTATAGAAGAATAACTATTTTTAATTTGGTTCTGATATATACATAAATTATTTTATAAAATAATATTTTTTGGTATTAAGGGGGAAAATGTGTTTTTGATCCTGATTACATAATCACTTTTGATCAATACTTATTTTTTACACATTTTAATAAAGAAGAAACAATAATAAGGTACAATGATATAATTAAGAAGGGTGTTACATGCAAAGTTGCATAGTTTAATAATTTTTTGGTGATACAAGGTTATGACAAATATGAAATCATCCAGATAATGGAGATATAAGGGTATTTTTATGGAGAATATAATTACTCTGCATTTGTCATTAAAATTTAAAGGCCTTATTTTTATTCTTATTTTTATTCTTATTTTTACTTTTAATTTTATTTTTCATTTTTAAAATTTTATTCTTACTTATTTTCTTATTTTTCCATTTTTCATTTTTAATTCTCAATTTTTGATTTTAATTCAGTTCAATATTTCAATTGAGAAAACACATTAATATTTAATGGGGTAATGTCAAGTACAAGAATATTGCTTCATTAAATATAATGATGATATGAATTAATATAAGAAAAATGTTTACATTTTCTGAGTAAACACAACAATTCATTCATTCATTCATTCATTCATTCCTTCATACATTCATATATTTATTCATTTTAGTTCAGGAGTATACATTCTTTGATATTATTGGTTTAATAAAGATATAAACACTTGTTTTTTCAAAACACACTGACACCTATGGGTTGGAAAAGGTAATTACACCTATGACATAAAAATGTTCTATCATATGGAGAACTTGATTAATAATGAATTATTATCTATTATTGTTTATTATTCCAAACATAATTTATTTTAATATTTTGATAATAATTAGATGGATATTATTGATTGCTATGGTACGCTGTGATATTATAGGTTAGGAAAAATTGCCAGATTTGGTATCAGATTAGGGAATGAAGACTTCAATCAAGACATCGCAATTATGAATTCTATCTTAATAAAGACTTTTCATATTTATAAATCAAAGAGACTCTCAAAAGTTACAAGAAGAAGCATCCGATATCCGGAGGTCTCAGAAGGTAACAGGTGTGAATGCTGAGCGATCATAGACTGTGTCCATTACATACAATACAATTCACACCACTGATCACCGGGACGGCAGAGGACGATGATCCTATATGTACTGTGTTGTGTTCAAGTTTCATCACGTTCCAGTGGTTTCTTATCACCTGCAACGCTTCAATGAAAGCTGGTGAGCAGGTAATACCTGGCATATGTGTCCTGTACATAAAGGACTGAGTACTGGTTATGGGGCTATATAAAGCAGGGAAGTGTCAAGTTAACCCTTGCTTCACTGACCAAAGATGTCACATCTGTTCCAAAAGTGACACGAGACCAGTGCGGACGACACGGAAGATTCCAAAGACGATCCAACGTCAGTCCAGGTGACATCGCACAGATATTAAAGCTACATTTCATCCATGGACTTTGTTTTTTATCAATTGACACATGATCTTTCTAATAAAGAGTACAGTTTATGGACTGAACAATAATGAATACAATTATGGGCTGTACAATATCTACACGCTGTCATTTGTTTCAAAGGAGTTTTCATCTAAAGACTGTGTTATAAAAGAACCAGGAAGAAGACGAGACGACGACCCGATGACACCAGATGATGACGATTGGACCCGCGATTACTTCAATTTAGATATAGGGAAGTATAATTATACATATTAAATGAATATTAGTCACGGCTTACCATAACATGAATTCACATCATTATATAACAATAATCAGATACTATTATTGATATTATTATTATTATTATTATTATTATTATGGAAATTTAATGATATTGCCAAGGAAGAAGGAAAGGAAAAAAATGATTGATGAATGTATCTTCTTTTGAGAATTTTCAGTTTAAATCCTTTTATTCTCAAAAAAGGGGGAAATGTTAAATGGTTAATTATGGAAATTCATTTGGAATGTTAATTAATAATCGATAATCATTTTTCTTAAATTTGAGTTCTATGCAAGGATTGCATCAGCCATCGTGTCTAGTTGACATGCGCTATTTGTGTGTGTATTTTTGGTTCACTACCATATGTAGAACAGGTGTCCATACGACTGGCTATAAAAGACCATGGTACAGAAAGGGGGGGCTCTCTGGCTCTTCCCACCCGACAAGAAGAATCTTCATGCTGAGACGTATCTGACATGTAGGCCTGGACACGTGCTGGACAAAGACATGATTTACCAGCCAGGATCCAAGAAAGATGGGTGAATCTCAACAATTAAGCTAATTATGGACAAATGGACAATTACTTTATAACTAATTATTATATGTACGTGCTGCAATCTGATTCTTTTTAATGGACAATCCAAGAATAAATAGATACATTTTTTTATAAGAATATCGTGATATTGATACTTTGAGAAGTCCTCAGTAGAAAAAATAATACAGAGAAGAGTATTATTTTACACTGGGACCCTCCTGATGATTGTGTGCACATTACTGAGACCCTCCTGATGACTGTGGGCACATTACTGAGACCCTCCTGATGACTGTGGGCACATTACTGAGACCCTCCTGATGACTGTGTGTACATTACTGAGACCCTCCTGATGACTGTGTGTACATTACTGGGACCCTCCTGATGACTGTGGGCACATTACTGAGACCCTCCTGATGACTGTGGGCACATTACTGAGACCCTCCTGATGACTGTGGGCACATTACTGAGACCCTCCTGATGACTGTGTGCACATTACTGAGACCCTCCTGATGACTGTGGGCACATTACTGAGACCCTCCTGATGACTGTGGGCACATTACTGAGACCCTCCTGATGATTGTGTGTACATTACTGGGACCCTCCTGATGATTGTGTGTACATTACTGGGACCCTCCTGATGATTGTGTGCACATTACTGAGACCCTCCTGATGACTGTGGGCACATTACTGAGACCCTCCTGATGATTGTGTGTACATTACTGAGACCCTCCTGATGATTGTGTGTACATTACTGAGACCCTCCTGATGACTGTGTGTACATTACTGGGACCCTCCTAATGACTGTGGGCACATTACTGAGACCCTCCTGATGACTGTGTGTACATTACTGGGACCCTCCTAATGACTGTGGGCACATTACTGAGACCCTCCTGATGACTGTGTGTACATTACTGGGACCCTCCTGATGACTGTGTGCACATTACTGAGACCCTCCTGATGATTGTGTGTACATTACTGAGACCCTCCTGATGATTGTGTGTACATTACTGAGACCCTCCTGATGACTGTGGGCACATTACTGAGACCCTCCTGATGACTGTGTGTACATTACTGGGACCCTCCTGATGACTGTGTGTACATTACTGGGACCCTCCTGATGACTGTGTGCACATTACTGAGACCCTCCTGATGATTGTGTGTACATTACTGGGACCCTCCTAATGACTGTGGGCACATTACTGAGACCCTCCTGATGACTGTGTGTACATTACTGGGACCCTCCTGATGACTGTGGGCACATTACTGGGACCCTCCTGATGACTGTGTGTACATTACTGGGACCCTCCTGATGACTGTGGGCACATTACTGAGACCCTCCTGATGACTGTGTGTACATTACTGGGACCCTCCTGATGACTGTGTGCACATTACTGAGACCCTCCTGATGATTGTGTGTACAAGACTGAGACCCTCCTGATGACTGTGGGCACATTACTGAGACCCTCCTGATGACTGTGTGTACATTACTGGGACCCTCCTGATGACTGTGGGCACATTACTGAGACCCTCCTGATGACTGTGTGTACATTACTGGGACCCTCCTGATGACTGTGTGTACATTACTGAGACCCTCCTGATGACTGTGTGTACATTACTGAGACCCTCCTGATGACTGTGTGTACATTACTGAGACCCTCCTGATGACTGTGTGTACATTACTGGGACCCTCCTGATGACTGTGGGCACATTACTGAGACCCTCCTGATGACTGTGGGCACATTACTGAGACCCTCCTGATGACTGTGGGCACATTACTGAGACCCTCCTGATGACTGTGTGTACATTACTGAGACCCTCCTGATGACTGTGGGCACATTACTGAGACCCTCCTGATGACTGTGTGTACATTACTGAGACCCTCCTGATGACTGTGTGTACATTACTGGGACCCTCCTGATGACTGTGGGCACATTACTGAGACCCTCCTGATGACTGTGGGCACATTACTGAGACCCTCCTGATGACTGTGGGCACATTACTGAGACCCTCCTGATGACTGTGTGCACATTACTGAGACCCTCCTGATGACTGTGGGCACATTACTGAGACCCTCCTGATGACTGTGGGCACATTACTGGGACCCTCCTGATGACTGTGGGCACATTACTGAGACCCTCCTGATGACTGTGGGCACATTACTGAGACCCTCCTGATGACTGTGGGCACATTACTGAGACCCTCCTGATGACTGTGGGCACATTACTGAGACCCTCCTGATGACTGTGTGCACATTACTGAGACCCTCCTGATGACTGTGGGCACATTACTGAGACCCTCCTGATGACTGTGTGCACATTACTGAGACCCTCCTGATGACTGTGGGCACATTACTGGGACCCTCCTGATGACTGTGTGTACATTACTGAGACCCTCCTGATGACTGTGGGCACATTACTGAGACCCTCCTGATGACTGTGGGCACATTACTGAGACCCTCCTGATGACTGTGTGTACATTACTGGGACCCTCCTGATGACTGTGTGCACATTACTGAGACCCTCCTGATGACTGTGCGCACATTACTGAGACCCTCCTGATGACTGTGGGCACATTACTGGGACCCTCCTGATGACTGTGTGCACATTACTGAGACCCTCCTGATGACTGTGGGCACATTACTGAGACCCTCCTGATGACTGTGTGCACATTACTGAGACCCTCCTGATGACTGTGTGCACATTACTGGGACCCTCCTGATGACTGTGGGCACATTACTGAGACCCTCCTGATGACTGTGTGCACATTACTGAGACCCTCCTGATGATTGTGTGTACATTACTGAGACCCTCCTGATGACTGTGGGCACATTACTGAGACCCTCCTGATGACTGTGGGCACATTACTGAGACCCTCCTGATGACTGTGTGCACATTACTGAGACCCTCCTGATGACTGTGGGCACATTACTGAGACCCTCCTGATGACTGTGGGCACATTACTGAGACCCTCCTGATGACTGTGGGCACATTACTGAGACCCTCCTGATGACTGTGGGCACATTACTGAGACCCTCCTGATGACTGTGGGCACATTACTGAGACCCTCCTGATGACTGTGTGCACATTACTGAGACCCTCCTGATGACTGTGTGTACATTACTGGGACCCTCCTGATGACTGTGTGCACATTACTGAGACCCTCCTGATGACTGTGTGCACATTACTGAGACCCTACTGATGACTGTGTGCACATTACTGAGACCCTCCTGATGACTGTGGGCACATTACTGAGACCCTTCTGATGACTGTGGGCACATTACTGGGACCCTCCTGATGACTGTGTGTACATTACTGGGACCCTCCTGATGACTGTGGGCACATTACTGAGACCCTCCTGATGACTGTGTGCACATTACTGAGACCCTCCTGATGACTGTGGGCACATTACTGAGACCCTCCTGATGACTGTGGGCACATTACTGAGACCCTCCTGATGACTGTGGGCACATTACTGAGACCCTCCTGATGACTGTGGGCACATTACTGGGACCCTCCTGATGACTGTGGGCACATTACTGAGACCCTCCTGATGACTGTGTGCACATTACTGAGACCCTCCTGATGACTGTGTGCACATTACTGAGACCCTCCTGATGATTGTGTGTACATTACTGGGACCCTCCTGATGACTGTGGGCACATTACTGAGACCCTCCTGATGACTGTGGGCACATTACTGAGACCCTCCTGATGACTGTGTGTACATTACTGGGACCCTCCTGATGACTGTGTGTACATTACTGGGACCCTCCTGATGACTGTGGGCACATTACTGAGACCCTCCTGATGATTGTGTGTACAAGACTGAGACCCTCCTGATGACTGTGTGTACATTACTGAGACCCTCCTGATGACTGTGGGCACATTACTGAGACCCTCCTGATGACTGTGGGCACATTACTGGGACCCTCCTGATGACTGTGGGCACATTACTGAGACCCTCCTGATGACTGTGGGCACATTACTGGGACCCTCCTGATGACTGTGTGTACATTACTGAGACCCTCCTGATGACTGTGTGCACATTACTGAGACCCTCCTGATGATTGTGTGTACAAGACTGAGACCCTCCTGATGACTGTGTGTACATTACTGAGACCCTCCTGATGACTGTGGGCACATTACTGAGACCCTCCTGATGACTGTGGGCACATTACTGGGACCCTCCTGATGACTGTGGGCACATTACTGAGACCCTCCTGATGACTGTGGGCACATTACTGAGACCCTCCTGATGACTGTGGGCACATTACTGAGACCCTCCTGATGACTGTGGGCACATTACTGAGACCCTCCTGATGACTGTGGGCACATTACTGGGACCCTCCTGATGACTGTGGGCACATTACTGAGACCCTCCTGATGACTGTGGGCACATTACTGAGACCCTCCTGATGACTGTGTGCACATTACTGAGACCCTCCTGATGATTGTGTGTACATTACTGGGACCCTCCTGATGACTGTGGGCACATTACTGAGACCCTCCTGATGACTGTGGGCACATTACTGAGACCCTCCTGATGACTGTGTGTACATTACTGGGACCCTCCTGATGACTGTGTGTACATTACTGGGACCCTCCTGATGACTGTGGGCACATTACTGAGACCCTCCTGATGATTGTGTGTACAAGACTGAGACCCTCCTGATGACTGTGTGTACATTACTGAGACCCTCCTGATGACTGTGGGCACATTACTGAGACCCTCCTGATGACTGTGGGCACATTACTGGGACCCTCCTGATGACTGTGGGCACATTACTGAGACCCTCCTGATGACTGTGGGCACATTACTGGGACCCTCCTGATGACTGTGTGTACATTACTGGGACCCTCCTGATGACTGTGTGCACATTACTGAGACCCTCCTGATGACTGTGTGTACATTACTGAGACCCTCCTGATGACTGTGTGTACATTACTGAGACCCTCCTGATGACTGTGGGCACATTACTGAGACCCTCCTGATGACTGTGTGTACATTACTGAGACCCTCCTGATGACTGTGTGTACATTACTGAGACCCTCCTGATGACTGTGGGCACATTACTGAGACCCTCCTGATGACTGTGTGTACATTACTGGGACCCTCCTGATGACTGTGGGCACATTACTGAGACCCTCCTGATGACTGTGTGTACATTACTGAGACCCTCCTGATGACTGTGGGCACATTACTGAGACCCTCCTGATGATTGTGTGTACATTACTGGGACCCTCCTGATGACTGTGGGCACATTACTGAGACCCTCCTGATGACTGTGGGCACATTACTGGGACCCTCCTGATGACTGTGGGCACATTACTGAGACCCTCCTGATGACTGTGGGCACATTACTGGGACCCTCCTGATGACTGTGTGTACATTACTGAGACCCTCCTGATGACTGTGGGCACATTACTGAGACCCTCCTGATGATTGTGTGCACATTACTGAGACCCTCCTGATGACTGTGTGTACATTACTGAGACCCTCCTGATGATTGTGTGTACATTACTGAGACCCTCCTAATGATTGTGTGTACATTACTGAGACCCTCCTGATGACTGTGTGTACATTACTGAGACCCTCCTGATGACTGTGTGTACATTACTGAGACCCTCCTGATGACTGTGGGCACATTACTGAGACCCTCCTGATGACTGTGGGCACATTACTGAGACCCTCCTGATGACTGTGTGTACATTACTGAGACCCTCCTGATGACTGTGTGTACATTACTGAGACCCTCCTGATGACTGTGGGCACATTACTGGGACCCTCCTGATGACTGTGTGTACATTACTGAGACCCTCCTGATGACTGTGGGCACATTACTGAGACCCTCCTGATGACTGTGTGTACATTACTGAGACCCTCCTGATGACTGTGGGCACATTACTGAGACCCTCCTGATGACTGTGGGCACATTACTGAGACCCTCCTGATGACTGTGGGCACATTACTGAGACCCTCCTGATGACTGTGTGCACATTACTGAGACCCTCCTGATGACTGTGGGCACATTACTGAGACCCTCCTGATGACTGTGGGCACATTACTGGGACCCTCCTGATGACTGTGTGTACATTACTGAGACCCTCCTGATGACTGTGGGCACATTACTGAGACCCTCCTGATGACTGTGTGTACATTACTGAGACCCTCCTGATGACTGTGGGCACATTACTGAGACCCTCCTGATGACTGTGGGCACATTACTGGGACCCTCCTGATGACTGTGTGTACATTACTGAGACCCTCCTGATGACTGTGGGCACATTACTGAGACCCTCCTGATGACTGTGTGTACATTACTGAGACCCTCCTGATGATTGTGTGCACATTACTGGGACCCTCCTGATGACTGTGTGTACATTACTGAGACCCTCCTGATGACTGTGTGTACATTACTGAGACCCTCCTGATGACTGTGGGCACATTACTGAGACCCTCCTGATGACTGTGGGCACATTACTGGGACCCTCCTGATGACTGTGTGTACATTACTGAGACCCTCCTGATGACTGTGGGCACATTACTGAGACCCTCCTGATGACTGTGGGCACATTACTGAGACCCTCCTGATGACTGTGGGCACATTACTGAGACCCTCCTGATGACTGTGGGCACATTACTGAGACCCTCCTGATGACTGTGTGCACATTACTGAGACCCTCCTGATGACTGTGGGCACATTACTGAGACCCTCCTGATGACTGTGGGCACATTACTGAGACCCTCCTGATGACTGTGGGCACATTACTGGGACCCTCCTGATGACTGTGGGCACATTACTGAGACCCTCCTGATGACTGTGGGCACATTACTGAGACCCTCCTGATGACTGTGGGCACATTACTGAGACCCTCCTGATGACTGTGGGCACATTACTGAGACCCTCCTGATGACTGTGTGCACATTACTGAGACCCTCCTGATGACTGTGGGCACATTACTGAGACCCTCCTGATGACTGTGGGCACATTACTGGGACCCTCCTGATGACTGTGGGCACATTACTGGGACCCTCCTGATGACTGTGGGCACATTACTGGGACCCTCCTGATGACTGTGGGCACATTACTGGGACCCTCCTGATGACTGTGGGCACATTACTGAGACCCTCCTGATGACTGTGGGCACATTACTGAGACCCTCCTGATGACTGTGTGTACAAGACTGAGACCCACCTGATGACTGTGTGCACATTACTGAGACCCTCCTGATGACTGTGGGCACATTACTGGGACCCTCCTGATGACTGTGGGCACATTACTGGGACCCTCCTGATGACTGTGTGTACATTACTGGGACCCTCCTGATGACTGTGGGCACATTACTGAGACCCTCCTGATGACTGTGGGCACATTACTGAGACCCTCCTGATGACTGTGGGCACATTACTGAGACCCTCCTGATGACTGTGTGCACATTACTGAGACCCTCCTGATGACTGTGGGCACATTACTGAGACCCTCCTGATGACTGTGGGCACATTACTGAGACCCTCCTGATGACTGTGGGCACATTACTGAGACCCTCCTGATGACTGTGGGCACATTACTGGGACCCTCCTGATGACTGTGGGCACATTACTGAGACCCTCCTGATGACTGTGGGCACATTACTGAGACCCTCCTGATGATTGTGTGTACATTACTGGGACCCTCCTGATGACTGTGGGCACATTACTGAGACCCTCCTGATGACTGTGGGCACATTACTGAGACCCTCCTGATGACTGTGTGTACATTACTGGGACCCTCCTGATGATTGTGTGCACATTACTGGGACCCTCCTGATGATTGTGTGCACATTACTGGGACCCTCCTGATGACTGTGTGTACATTACTGGGACCCTCCTGATGACTGTGTGTACATTACTGGGACCCTCCTGATGACTGTGGGCACATTACTGAGACCCTCCTGATGATTGTGTGTACAAGACTGAGACCCTCCTGATGACTGTGTGTACATTACTGAGACCCTCCTGATGACTGTGGGCACATTACTGAGACCCTCCTGATGACTGTGTGTACATTACTGAGACCCTCCTGATGACTGTGGGCACATTACTGAGACCCTCCTGATGATTGTGTGCACATTACTGAGACCCTCCTGATGACTGTGTGTACATTACTGAGACCCTCCTGATGACTGTGTGTACATTACTGAGACCCTCCTGATGACTGTGTGTACATTACTGAGACCCTCCTGATGATTGTGTGCACATTACTGGGACCCTCCTGATGACTGTGTGTACATTACTGGGACCCTCCTGATGACTGTGTGTACATTACTGAGACCCTCCTGATGACTGTGTGCACATTACTGAGACCCTCCTGATGACTGTGTGTACATTACTGAGACCCTCCTGATGACTGTGGGCACATTACTGAGACCCTCCTGATGACTGTGTGTACATTACTGAGACCCTCCTGATGACTGTGTGTACATTACTGAGACCCTCCTGATGACTGTGGGCACATTACTGAGACCCTCCTGATGACTGTGGGCACATTACTGAGACCCTCCTGATGACTGTGGGCACATTACTGGGACCCTCCTGATGACTGTGTGTACATTACTGAGACCCTCCTGATGACTGTGGGCACATTACTGAGACCCTCCTGATGACTGTGTGTACATTACTGAGACCCTCCTGATGATTGTGTGCACATTACTGAGACCCTCCTGATGACTGTGGGCACATTACTGAGACCCTCCTGATGACTGTGGGCACATTACTGGGACCCTCCTGATGACTGTGTGTACATTACTGAGACCCTCCTGATGACTGTGGGCACATTACTGAGACCCTCCTGATGACTGTGGGCACATTACTGAGACCCTCCTGATGACTGTGGGCACATTACTGAGACCCTCCTGATGATTGATGAATGAACGTGTTCAAAAAACGTTTGTCTTTTTCAAGTTCGGCACGAACATTACACATTCGGACTCGTGATCGGACACCTGAGCGTTTCTACTGAAAATCGGCCCACTTCGGCAAAAGTGCGGGAAATGATCACGTTTCCACTACTGTATTTATTAGGACTCTGGATAGAGTAGTGGTGCTGTATGATGAGCAGGACTGTGAAGATACGGGGTCTTCCGTGGATGTAATACTACTCAGACAGGGTGAGGGTAACACAGCGTGGCAATACTTTACTGAACCACAGAGTGGACAATAAACAGATAGAACAGTCCCAGCAAATACCCAAGATGGTGCAACATTACACAGTCTCACCCTTCATCTCCGCCCGCCTGGGAGAGAACAACTGCGACCTTGAGACTTCCAAGGCTGACTACCTCAACCAGTGGCCCCCCGCTTTTGGTGGGACCCCACAGAGAGGAGGTAGCGGCAAGCTTAGGAAGTCGACAGTCCACCGAGGTACAAGGCCAGGAAATCTGTTGATCCCACCCTCGGCTCTCCGAGAGTTTCCATGGGGCCAGATGACTGGCTGGTCCCAATCTGGCTTCTCTGAATGTCTCCATGGGTTCCCACCTGGCAACCCCAAACACCATATCCATGGGGCCAGGTGACTTCATCGTCCCAACCTGGTCTCCCCAAATGTATCCATGTCTCTCTGATGGTCAATGGAGCAGATCCGTATCCTTCCAGTCAGGGCCGATACCCTTAGGTCGGAATCATGTAGAATCCAAATCTGTGTCTCTCTGGATAAAGCCATACTACCAAGCTGATGTCCTGAAGAGTCTGTCTGATCTTTGATTCTCCCTTTCAATTATCTTTGCAGCAGGATAGAAAAACCCTTTTTTATATTTACATATGTGGCTAAGGTCATCAGTCACAGGTCAGAGGTAAAGGTGCAGGGCTCACTCAAGACTTGTTTGAGCTAATCCCCCTGCTCCTGTAAATAAATTAGCTGGCTTAGTACAATATACAATTACTATAGTAACAAACATCATTGTTCCCAAACGCTGAGTCAGGCTGAGTTCACACGATGCGTTTTTAATGCGTTTCCGCGGCGTTTTTGCAGTTGCGGAAACGCCGCGGAAACGCATTAAAAACGCATGGTAGAAGGTCAGCAATGTTCCCCAATTGAAATCCGCATGTGCTGTGCCCATGATGCGGATTTTTCCGCAGCGTAAACGCTGCACTCAAAAATCCGCAGCATGTAAATTAATTTTGCGTGAACGCGGCATTTTCGCCGCCATTGACTTGCATTAGAATGTGCCAATTCTGCAAGACTGCATTTGTACTTGCGCTATTGGCGCGTTCTAATGTGCGGATGGTACCCGGGTGTGGAGGAGAGGAGAGTCTCCTCCACACCCAGGTACCATTAAAAAAGCTGTAAAAAAAGAATAAAATAAAAAATAAATGTATACTTCTGCTTGGTTCCCGGCACTTTGCAGTGAGTTGAAGGACCTGCGCTGACGTCAGAGTGACGGGTCACGTGACGCTGACGTTGGCAGGTCTTTCAATTCAAAGTTGCCGGCGAGGGAGAACGGATTGAGCTGGACAGCACGGGCCATCGGAGGGTAAAGTATACATTTATTTTTTATTTTTACCACTCTCTCGGGTCACACTATATCTGCCGGTTGCCGGTTGCATGGATTTCTATAGTGTGACCTAGTTGTCAAGCACTTTCCAGGTGATGCTAATATCGCCTGGAAAGCGCTTGTCAATCCACATGCGGAAACGCATGTGAATCCGCATGTATTCCGCAGGAAAAACGCATGTACAATCTGCATGCGTTTTTTTCTGCCAGGGAGATGCAGAAATGACGCAGAAATTTTCTGCTTCATTTCTGCATCGTGTGCACGTACCCTCACTGTCCTTCTTGACCAGTCAAAGAAACACACATGCATTCAAAGGTCAACACAAAGATAATAGTGTATTTCTCCTGGCTTAACAAACCCAGAAGTTCACTTGCGCTGTTCCTCCGCTACTGCTGGCGCGCCTCTTCTGTCGCAGTCTTCTCTCAGCTCTTCTCGGCTTGACCATCGGTGGTAGTCTCTCAGGCTTGGGGCAGTGGGGTCGAGACCTCGGCTCTTGGCAGGCGACTTCAGATCCCAGAATATCAATCAATGCAGAGCGCGAGTCCTGTACCTGATCAGCATATGCAGAACTCAGGGAACTTCTGTGAGGGGTCCGGACCTTGTCAGGCGGTGTCTGGTCTCCTCCTGAGGCCTGTCACGCTCGGCTTTGCAGCACCTCTAGAGCACGTCTGCTTTGCAGCTTGGCGCCAAATCTGTCTGCGGTTTGGCGCGCAGGGCTTTTATATCCAGGAAATCCTTCCTGTGAGTCACCTGATCAGGTCCGGCATCTGAATTTACTCCCCCTTCAAATCCTCTAGCACAACTTGGTTCTGCTTGATTTCTCCTGGCCAGCAAACGGCAGTCTTTCCTCACTAATGGCACATCCTGCAAGAGTTCTCCTGATGTTTTGCTGCCTTCTACTACATTCCTCCACCCTTTTTGCTCACCAGTCCCTGGGCGAGTGGAATCCTTGAGGGGTTGACGTTTCTTCACAGGCAGCCCAAATTCAGCAAAAAGTTGAGCGCATTCCTTTGTTTTCTGCTGAGTCTGAGACCAGACGAACTCATCCTGGGCATACTGGTTAAGAGGAATCCCGGCATTGGTCCGCTCAGTCCTGCGGGGCTCCTCTTGCAGCAGCGCCTCTGGTGTCCCCGAAGAGTCGATCACTGGGGATTGTAAATCGCCTCCTGGTTGATTCTCTGTCTCACTCGAGAGTGGCATCGGCAGTTCCGATGGACCCAACGGTACTGCAATCCATCTTTCCTCATTCTCAACGATCCCCCTTTGTGGGACATCCGCCACTTCAGTTGGGGACTCGGCCCCGTTACAGTCCTCCACTTCGGAAGAACAGGGCCGCAGCATATTCTGGTGCAACACTCTAGGTGCTGCGGCGTCATCTCCCTCGTGTCTGACCTCGTACACCGGGTTGTCTGGATGGACCTATTTCACCACTCGATAGGACTGTCTGAAGTCGGCGTTGGTGCTCTCGAATCCAGGTATTTGGGCTACTGCCCGGACAGGGGTCCTCTGAGTCCAGCTCCAGTTCAGTGATTTCTCGTCCATTCTACCCAAACAGCAGCATGTAGGGAGTGTAACCGGTAGTCACATGGACTCGATTGTTATAAACCCACACCAACTCAGACAAGAATTCGGGCCACTTAATCTTTTTGTCTTCTTCCAGAGACATACATTTGCCACAGGGTTCGGTTAAAGCGCTTGCAGGCCCCGTTCCCCTGAGGATGATAAGGGGTCATTCGGGATTTATCGATTCTGTAGATAAGATATAGCTCGTCCATCACTTGTCCCTGGAAGCAGGCCCCTGGTCGGAGTGAATTCGCTTCGGGCACCCATATATTCGGATGAAGTCCTGACAGATGGCTCTGGCTGCAGTTTCGGCGGTCTGGTCCTGGGTGGGAGTCACCACCGTGAACTTAGTGAAGTGATCAGTCATCACCAAGCAGTACCCATAGCCATTGTACGAAGTTCCGATTATCAGGTAATCAATCATCAGGACCTCAAAAGGGCGCAGAAGTTCGGATAGTCTGAACAGGATCTCTCTATTCTGGGGGATTATTCAGCTCACACCGGCGACGTTTTCGACAAACTCTTTCAACTTCTTGCCATAGTTGGGGCCAATACACCAAGAGTTGTAACCACCGAAAGGTCTTCTCCACACCAAAGTGGGCTCGATGCTCATCAGCTTCTTTAGCTAGTTGCAGTGCTAGCGCTTCTGGAGCCACCACTTGCCAGGTAACATCGTACTCTCGAGGTAGTTGAATCCTTTGGCACAGCAGGTTATCTTTCAGGAAGATCCTTTTCCACTGGCCCAAGATCTGCAGGGTAGTTAGGAGTGAAGCAGCCCTAGCCTCTTGGCCAGGCCTTCGTTCCAGGGCGACCCATTTTCTCAGCTCCGCTAGTTCTGGATCAGACTGTTGCACATGTATCCGCTCATCTCTTGAGCGGCCCAGAATCTAGGTGGGTCTGGGCTCTTGTCTCGACTCCTGGATGGCTATTACAGCAGCGGCAAACTGCCTGAAATCTGGGATCTCATCACCTTCAAGCTCTTCGTCTATGTCTCACTTTGGTCCAGCTTGGGTGACTCGGGACAAGCATCTACACAGATGTTCAGGGCCTTAGACCGATAGAAGATCTTGCACTAATATTTGGACATCCTTGCGACCCATCGCTGTTCCAGCGCGATCAGCTTTGCATTTTTTAAGGAGTTGTTGTCTGTCCGCAAGTATATTTCTGACCAACAAGTACGAATTTCTCAGTCATGGCCCATACCAGTGCCAGCAAGTACAGTTTGAATGAACTGTAGTTGTCCGGATTCTTCTCCATGTCCCGCAGTGACCGACTGGCATACGCGATCACCCGATCTCTTCCTTCTTGTACCTGAGCCAATACTGAAAGAGGGAAAGAGTCAGCTCACCCACATGGAGACCAAACACACAGAGCCAGCAGTGCCACATGGAGACCAAACACATGGAGCCAGCAATGCCGAGAGGAAACCAATCCAGAGAAGAAAAAATTCCAACATAGAGGTCTTCCATAAAATGTCAATTTTCTTAGTAACATTAAAAGTCGATTACAAAAAATCAATCCATAGTCACAACCGCAACCAAGTGTAGGCGGATCGCATTAGGAAACGCGTTTCGGATAGCTATCCTTAATCAGTGCATATCGACATACGGCAAAAGCTGGCGTCTTATTTCACATCCTGCAGGAGCACATGATACCATTCCTCCAATCCAGTCGTAGCTTAAAATCTAATTATATAGTTATTACAAAAAAAACTTAAAAACATACAAATAGCAATGAATAATATCACAGTTCATTCATAACGATAGATTAAATCCTGGTTTAAATTCATTCCATTTGGGGACGTTCTATCTCATTCATATATCCACCAAGATTCCCAATTCAAAAGCTTCCTCCGGTGATCTCTGCCTCTAAAAGGTCGTGTAACCCACTAGATCCCTGAAACAAGGTAGTCAGAGGTGGAAGGATCAGGGAAGGGTAGGGCTAGAGGACGACAGGGAGGACCAGGGTAGGTGTGGGCTAGAGGAGGACAGGGAGGATCAGGGTAGGTGTGGGCTAGAGGACGACAGGGAGGACCAGGGTAGGTGTGGGCTAGAGGAGGACAGGGAGGATCAGGGTAGGTGTGGGCTAGAGGAGGACAGGGAGGGTCAGGGTAGGTGTGGGCTAGAGGAGGACAGGGAGGATCAGGGTAGATGTGGACTAGAGGAGGACAGGGAGGATCAGGGTAGGTGTGGGCTAGAGGAGGACAGGGAGGATCAGGGTAGGTGTGGGCTAGAGGAGGACAGGGAGGATCAGGGTAGGTGTGGGCTAGAGGAGGACAGGGAGGGTCAGGATAGGTGTGGGCTAGAGAAGGACAGGGAGGGTCAGGGTAGGTGTGGGCTAGAGGAGGACAGGGAGGATCAGAGTAGGTGTGGGCTAGAGGGGGACAGGGAGGATCAGGGTAGGTGTGGGCTAGAGGAGGACAGGGAGGATCAGAGTAGGTGTGGGCTAGAGGAGGACAGGGAGGATCAGAGTAGGTGTGGATTAGAGGAGGACAGGGAGGTTCAGGGTAGGTGTGGGCTAGAGGAGGACAGGGAGGATCAGTGTAGGTGTGGGCTAGAGGAGGACAGGGAGGATCAGGGTAGGTGTGGGCTAGAGGAGGAGAGGATCAGGGTAGGTGTGGGCTAGAGGAGGACAGGGAGGATCAGGGTAGGTGTGGGCTAGAGGAGGACGGGGTGGATCAGGGTAGGTGTGGGCTAGGGGAGGATGGGGAGGATCAGGGTAGGTGTGAGCTAGAGGGGGACAGGGAGGATCAGGGTAGGTGTGGGCTAGAGGAGGAGAGGGAGGATCAGAGTAGGTGTGGGCTAGAAGAGGACAGGAAGGACCAGGGTAGGGGTGGGCTAGAGGAGGACAGGGAGGATCAGGGTAGGTGTGAGCTAGAGGAGGACAGGGAGGATCAGGGTAGGTGTGAGCTAGAGGAGGATAGGGAGGATCAGGGTAGGTGTGGGCTAGAGGAGGACGGGGAGGATCAGGGTAGGTGTGGGAAGATGGGGAGGATCAGGGTAGGTGAGGGCTAGAGGAGGACGGGGAGGATCAGGGTAGGTGAGGGCTAGGGGAGGACGGGGAGGATCAGGGTAGGTGTGGGCTAGGGGAGGACGGGGAGGATCAGGGTAGGTGTGGGCTAGAGGAGGACAGGGAGGATCAGGGTAGGTGTGGGCTAGAGGAGGACGGGGAGGATCAGGGTAGGTGTGGGAAGATGGGGAGGATCAGGGTAGGTGAGGGCTAGAGGAGGACGGGGAGGATCAGGGTAGGTGAGGGCTAGGGGAGGACGGGGAGGATCAGGGTAGGTGTGGGCTAGGGGAGGACGGGGAGGATCAGGGTAGGTGTGGGCTAGAGGAGGACAGGGAGGATCAGGGTAGGTGTGGGCTAGAGGAGGACAGGGAGGGTCAGGGTAGGTGTGGGCTAGAGGAGGACAGGGAGGGTCAGGGTAGGTGTGGGCTAGAGGAGGACAGGGAGGGTCAGGGTAGGTGTGGGCTAGAGGAGGACAGGGAGAGTCAGGGTAGGTGTGGGCTAGAGGAGGAGAGGGAGGATCAGGGTAGGTGTGGGCTAGAGGAGGAGAGGGAGGATCAGGGTAGGTGTGGGCTAGAGGAAGAGAGGGAGGGTCAGGGTAGGTGTGGGCTAGAGGAGGACAGGGAGGGACAGGGTAGGTGTGGGCTAGAGGAGGACAGGGAGGATCAGGGTAGGTGTGGGCTAGAGGAGGACAGGGAGGGTCAGGGTAGGTGTGGGCTAGAGGAGGACAGGGAGGGTCAGGGTAGGTGTGGGCTAGAGGAGGACAGGGAGGATCAGGGTAGGTGTGGGCTAGAGGAGGACAGGGAGGATCAGGGTAGGTGTGGGCTAGAGGAGGACAGGGAGGATCAGGGTAGGTGTGGGCTAGAGGAGGACAGGGAGGGTCAGGGTAGGTGTGGGCTAGAGGAGGACAGGGAAGGTCAGGGTAGGTGTGGGCTAGAGGAGGACAGGGAGGATCAGGGTAGGTGTGAGCTAGAGGAGGACAGGGAGGATCAGGGTAGGTGTGGGCTAGAGGAGGACAGGGAGGATCAGGGTAGGTGTGGGCTAGAGGAGGACAGGGAGGATCAGGGCAGGTGTGAGCTAGAGGAGGACAGGGAGGATCAGGGTAGGTGTGAGCTAGAGGAGGACAGGGAGGATCAGGGTAGGTGTGGGTTAGGGGAGGACGGGGAGGATCAGGGTAGGTGTGGGCTAGAGGAGGACGGGGAGGATCAGGGTAGGTGTGGGCTAGAGGAGGACAGGGAGGATCAGGGTAGATGTGGGCTAGAGGAGGACGGGGAGGATCAGGGTAGGTGTGGGCTAGAGGAGGACGGGGAGGATCAGGGTAGGTGTGGGCTAGAGGAGGACGGGGAGGATCAGGGTAGGTGTGGGCTAGAGGAGGACGGTGAGGATCAGGGTAGGTGTGGGCTAGAGGAGGACAGGGAGGATCAGGGTAGGTGTGGGCTAGAGGAGGACAGGGAGGGTCAGGGTAGGTGTGGGCTAGAGGAGGACAGGGAGGGTCAGGGTAGGTGTGGGCTAGAGGAGGACAGGGAGGGTCAGGGTAGGTGTGGGCTAGAGGAGGACAGGGAGGGTCAGGGTAGGTGTGGGCTAGAGGAGGACAGGGAGGGTCAGGGTAGGTGTGGGCTAGAGGAGGACAAGGAGAGTCAGGGTAGGTGTGGGCTAGAGGAGGAGAGGGAGGATCAGGGTAGGTGTGGGCTAGAGGAGGAGAGGGAGGGTCAGGGTAGGCGTGGGCTAGAGGAGGACAGGGAGGATCAGGGTAGGTGTGGGCTAGAGGAGGACAGGGAGGATCAGGGTAGGTGTGGGCTAGAGGAGGACAGGGAGGGTCAGGGTAGGTGTGGGCTAGAGGAGGAGAGGGAGGATCAGGGTAGGTGTGGGCTAGAGGAGGAGAGGGAGGATCAGGGTAGGTGTGGGCTAGAGGAGGAGAGGGAGGATCAGGGTAGGTGTGGACTAGAGGAGGACAGGGAGGATCAGGGTAGGTGTGGGCTAGAGGAGGACAGGGAGGGTCAGGGTAGGTGTGGGCTAGAGGAGGACAGGGAAGGTCAGGGTAGGTGTGGGCTAGAGGAGGACAGGGAGGATCAGGGTAGGTGTGGGCTAGAGGAGGACAGGGAGGATCAGGGTAGGTGTGAGCTAGAGGAGGACAGGGAGGATCAGGGTAGGTGTGAGCTAGAAGAGGACAGGGAGGATCAGGGTAGGTGTGGGCTAGAGGAGGACAGGGAGGGTCAGGATAGGTATGGGCTAGAGGAGGAGAGGGAGGATCAGGGTAGGTGTGGGCTAGAGGAGGAGAGGGAGGATCAGGGTAGGTGTGGGCTAGAGGAGGAGAGGGAGGATCAGGGTAGGTGTGGACTAGAGGAGGACAGGGAGGATCAGGGTAGGTGTGGGCTAGAGGAGGACAGGGAGGGTCAGGGTAGGTGTGGGCTAGAGGAGGACAGGGAGGGTCAGGGTAGGTGTGGGCTAGAGGAGGACAGGGAGGGTCAGGGTAGGTGTGGGCTAGAGGAGGACAGGGAGGGTCAGGGTAGGTGTGGGCTAGAGGAGGACAGGGAGGGTCAGGGTAGGTGTGGGCTAGAGGAGGACAGGGAGGATCAGGGTAGGTGTGGGCTAGAGGAGGACAGGGAGGGACAGGGTTGGTGTGGGCTAGAGGAGGACAGGGAGGGTCAGGGTAGGTGTGAGCTAGAGGAGGACAGGGAGGATCAGGGTAGATGTGGGCTAGAGGAGGACAGGGAGGGTCAGGGTAGGTGTGGGCTAGAGGAGGACAGGGAGGGTCAGGGTAGGTGTGGGCTAGAGGAGGACAGGGAGGGTCAGGGTAGGTGTGGGCTAGAGGAGGACAGGGAGGATAAGGGTAGATGTGAGCTAGAGGAGGACAGGGAGGGTCAGGGTAGGTGTGGGCTAGAGGAGGACAGGGAGGGACAGGGTTGGTGTGGGCTAGAGGAGGACAGGGAGGGTCAGGGTAGGTGTGAGCTAGAGGAGGACAGGGAGGATCAGGGTAGATGTGGGCTAGAGGAGGACAGGGAGGGTCAGGGTAGGTGTGGGCTAGAGGAGGACAGGGAGGGTCAGGGTAGGTGTGGGTTAGAGGAGAACAGGGAGGGTCAGGGTAGGTGTGGGCTAGAGGAGGATCAGGGTAGGTGTGGGCTAGAGGAGGACAGGGAGGGTCAGGGTAGGTGTGGGCTAGAGGAGGACAGGGAGGGTCAGGGTAGTTGTGGGCTAGAGGAGGACAGGGAGGGTCAGGGTAGGTGTGGGCTAGAGGAGGACAGGGAGGGTCAGGGTAGATGTGAGCTAGAGGAGGACAGGGAGGATCAGGGTAGGTGTGGGCTAGAGGAGGACGGGGAGGATCAGGGTAGGTGTGGGCTAGAGGAGGACGGGGAGGGTCAGGGTAGGTGTGGGCTAGAGGAGGACGGGGAGGATCAGGGTAGATGTGAGCGAGAGGAGGACGGGGAGGGTCAGGGTAGGTGTGGGCTAGAGGAGGACGGGGAGGATCAGGGTAGGTGTGGGCTAGAGGAGGACAGGGAGGATCAGGGTGGGTGTGGGCTAGAGGAGGACAGGGAGGATCAGGGTAGATGTGGGCTAGAGGAGGAGAGGGAGGATCAGGGTAGGTGTGGGCTAGAGGAGGAGAGGGAGGATCAGGGTAGGTGTGGGCTAGAGGAGGACAGGGAGGGTCAGGGTAGGTGTGGGCTAGAGGAGGACAGGGAGGGTCAGGGTAGGTGTGGGCTAGAGGAGGACAGGGAGGATCAGAGTAGGTGTGGGCTAGAGGAGGACAGGGAGGATCAGGGTAGGTGTGGGCTAGAGGAGGACAGGGAGGGTCAGGGTAGGTGTGGGCTAGAGGAGGAGAGGGAGGGTCAGGGTAGGTGTGGGCTAGAGGAGGACAGGGAGGATCAGGGTAGATGTGGGCTAGAGGAGGACGGGGAGGATCAGGGTAGGTGTGGGCTAGAGGAGGACAGGGAGGATCAGAGTAGGTGTGGGCTAGAGGAGGACAGGGAGGATCAGGGTAGGTGTGGGCTAGGGGAGGACGGGGAGGGTCAGGGTAGGTGTGGGCTAGAGGAGGACGGGGAGGATCAGGCTAGGTGTGGGCTAGAGGAGGACGGGGAGGATCAGGGTAGGTGTGGGCTAGAGGAGGACAGGGAGGATCAGGGTAGGTGTGGGCTAGAGGAGGACGGGGAGGATCAGGGTAGGTGTGGGCTAGAGGAGGACGGGGAGGATCAGGGTAGGTGTGGGCTAGAGGAGGACAGGGAGGATCAGGGTAGGTGTGGGCTAGAGGAGGACAGGGAGGATCAGGGTAGGTGTGGGCTAGAGGAGGACAGGGAGGATCAGGGTAGGTGTGGGCTAGAGGAGGACAGGGAGGGTCAGGGTAGATGTGGGCTAGAGGAGGACAGGGAGGATCAGGGTAGGTGTGGGCTAGAGGAGGAGAGGGAGGGTCAGGGTAGGTGTGGGCTAGAGGAGGACAGGGAGGGTCAGGGTAGGTGTGAGCTAGAGGAGGACAGGGAGGGTCAGGGTAGGTGTGAGCTAGAGGAGGACAGGGAGGGTCAGGGTAGGTGTGGGCTAGAGGAGGACAGGGAGGGTCAGGGTAGATGTGGGCTAGAGGAGGACAGGGAGGATCAGGGTAGGTGTGGGCTAGAGGAGGACAGGGAGGGTCAGGGTAGGTGTGGGCTAGAGGAGGACAGGGAGGGTCAGGGTAGGTGTGGGCTAGAGGAGGACAGGGAGGGTCAGGGTAGGTGTGGGCTAGAGGAGGACAGGGAGGGTCAGGGTAGGTGTGGGCTAGAGGAGGACAGGGAGGGTCAGGGTAGATGTGGGCTAGAGGAGGACAGGGAGGGTCAGGGTAGATGTGGGCTAGAGGAGGACAGGGAGGGTCAGGGTAGGTGTGGGCTAGAGGAGGACAGGGAGGGTCAGGGTAGGTGTGGGCTAGAGGAGGACAGGGAGGGTCAGGGTAGGTGTGGGCTAGAGGAGGACAGGGAGGGTCAGGGTAGGTGTGGGCTAGAGGAGGACAGGGAGGGTCAGGGTAGGTGTGGGCTAGAGGAGGACAGGGAGGATCAGGGTAGGTGTGGGCTAGAGGAGGACAGGGAGGGACAGGGTTGGTGTGGGCTAGAGGAGGACAGGGAGGGTCAGGGTAGGTGTGAGCTAGAGGAGGACAGGGAGGATCAGGGTAGATGTGGGCTAGAGGAGGACAGGGAGGGTCAGGGTAGGTGTGGGCTAGAGGAGGACAGGGAGGGTCAGGGTAGGTGTGGGCTAGAGGAGGACAGGGAGGGTCAGGGTAGGTGTGGGCTAGAGGAGGACAGGGAGGATAAGGGTAGATGTGAGCTAGAGGAGGACAGGGAGGGTCAGGGTAGGTGTGGGCTAGAGGAGGACAGGGAGGGACAGGGTTGGTGTGGGCTAGAGGAGGACAGGGAGGGTCAGGGTAGGTGTGAGCTAGAGGAGGACAGGGAGGATCAGGGTAGATGTGGGCTAGAGGAGGACAGGGAGGGTCAGGGTAGGTGTGGGCTAGAGGAGGACAGGGAGGGTCAGGGTAGGTGTGGGCTAGAGGAGGACAGGGAGGATAAGGGTAGATGTGAGCTAGAGGAGGACAGGGAGGGTCAGGGTAGGTGTGGGCTAGAGGAGGACAGGGAGGGACAGGGTTGGTGTGGGCTAGAGGAGGACAGGGAGGGTCAGGGTAGGTGTGAGCTAGAGGAGGACAGGGAGGATCAGGGTAGATGTGGGCTAGAGGAGGACAGGGAGGGTCAGGGTAGGTGTGGGCTAGAGGAGGACAGGGAGGGTCAGGGTAGGTGTGGGTTAGAGGAGAACAGGGAGGGTCAGGGTAGGTGTGGGCTAGAGGAGGATCAGGGTAGGTGTGGGCTAGAGGAGGACAGGGAGGGTCAGGGTAGGTGTGGGCTAGAGGAGGACAGGGAGGGTCAGGGTAGTTGTGGGCTAGAGGAGGACAGGGAGGGTCAGGGTAGGTGTGGGCTAGAGGAGGACAGGGAGGGTCAGGGTAGATGTGAGCTAGAGGAGGACAGGGAGGATCAGGGTAGGTGTGGGCTAGAGGAGGACGGGGAGGATCAGGGTAGGTGTGGGCTAGAGGAGGACGGGGAGGGTCAGGGTAGGTGTGGGCTAGAGGAGGACGGGGAGGATCAGGGTAGATGTGAGCGAGAGGAGGACGGGGAGGGTCAGGGTAGGTGTGGGCTAGAGGAGGACGGGGAGGATCAGGGTAGGTGTGGGCTAGAGGAGGACAGGGAGGATCAGGGTGGGTGTGGGCTAGAGGAGGACAGGGAGGATCAGGGTAGATGTGGGCTAGAGGAGGAGAGGGAGGATCAGGGTAGGTGTGGGCTAGAGGAGGAGAGGGAGGATCAGGGTAGGTGTGGGCTAGAGGAGGACAGGGAGGGTCAGGGTAGGTGTGGGCTAGAGGAGGACAGGGAGGGTCAGGGTAGGTGTGGGCTAGAGGAGGACAGGGAGGATCAGAGTAGGTGTGGGCTAGAGGAGGACAGGGAGGATCAGGGTAGGTGTGGGCTAGAGGAGGACAGGGAGGGTCAGGGTAGGTGTGGGCTAGAGGAGGAGAGGGAGGGTCAGGGTAGGTGTGGGCTAGAGGAGGACAGGGAGGATCAGGGTAGATGTGGGCTAGAGGAGGACGGGGAGGATCAGGGTAGGTGTGGGCTAGAGGAGGACAGGGAGGATCAGAGTAGGTGTGGGCTAGAGGAGGACAGGGAGGATCAGGGTAGGTGTGGGCTAGGGGAGGACGGGGAGGGTCAGGGTAGGTGTGGGCTAGAGGAGGACGGGGAGGATCAGGCTAGGTGTGGGCTAGAGGAGGACGGGGAGGATCAGGGTAGGTGTGGGCTAGAGGAGGACAGGGAGGATCAGGGTAGGTGTGGGCTAGAGGAGGACGGGGAGGATCAGGGTAGGTGTGGGCTAGAGGAGGACGGGGAGGATCAGGGTAGGTGTGGGCTAGAGGAGGACAGGGAGGATCAGGGTAGGTGTGGGCTAGAGGAGGACAGGGAGGATCAGGGTAGGTGTGGGCTAGAGGAGGACAGGGAGGATCAGGGTAGGTGTGGGCTAGAGGAGGACAGGGAGGGTCAGGGTAGATGTGGGCTAGAGGAGGACAGGGAGGATCAGGGTAGGTGTGGGCTAGAGGAGGAGAGGGAGGGTCAGGGTAGGTGTGGGCTAGAGGAGGACAGGGAGGGTCAGGGTAGGTGTGAGCTAGAGGAGGACAGGGAGGGTCAGGGTAGGTGTGAGCTAGAGGAGGACAGGGAGGGTCAGGGTAGGTGTGGGCTAGAGGAGGACAGGGAGGGTCAGGGTAGATGTGGGCTAGAGGAGGACAGGGAGGATCAGGGTAGGTGTGGGCTAGAGGAGGACAGGGAGGGTCAGGGTAGGTGTGGGCTAGAGGAGGACAGGGAGGGTCAGGGTAGGTGTGGGCTAGAGGAGGACAGGGAGGGTCAGGGTAGGTGTGGGCTAGAGGAGGACAGGGAGGGTCAGGGTAGGTGTGGGCTAGAGGAGGACAGGGAGGGTCAGGGTAGATGTGGGCTAGAGGAGGACAGGGAGGGTCAGGGTAGATGTGGGCTAGAGTAGGACAGGGAGGGTCAGGGTAGATGTGGGCTAGAGGAGGACAGGGAGGGTCAGGGTAGGTGTGGGCTAGAGGAGGACAGGGAGGGTCAGGGTAGGTGTGGGCTAGAGGAGGACAGGGAGGGTCAGGGTAGGTGTGGGCTAGAGGAGGACTGGGAGGGTCAGGGTAGGTGTGGGCTAGAGGAGGAGAGGGAGGATCAGGGTAGGTGTGGGCTAGAGGAGGACAGGGAGGATCAGGGTAGGTGTGGTCTAGAGGAGGACGGGGAGGATCAGGGTAGGTGTGAGCTAGAGGAGGACAGGGAGGATCAGGGTAGGTGTGGGCTAGAGGAGGACAGGGAGGGTCAGGGTAGGTGTGGGCTAGAGGAGGACAGGGAGGGTCAGGGTAGGTGTGGGCTAGAGGAGGACAGGGAGGGTCAGGGTAGGTGTGGGCTAGAGGAGGACAGGGAGGGTCAGGGTAGGTGTGGGCTAGAGGAGGAGAGGGAGGGTCAGGGTAGGTGTGGGCTAGAGGAGGACAGGGAGGGTCAGGGTAGGTGTGGGCTAGAGGAGGAGAGAGAGGGTCAGGGTAGGTGTGGGCTAGAGGAGGAGAGGGAGGATCAGGGTAGGTGTGGGCTAGAGGAGGACAGGGAGGGTCAGGGTAGGTGTGGGCTAGAGGAGGAGAGGGAGGATCAGGGTAGGTGTGGGCTAGAGGAGGACAGGGAGGATCAGGGTAGGTGTGGGCTAAAGGAGGACAGGGAGGGTCAGGGTAGGTGTGGGCTAGAGGAGGACAGGGAGGGTCAGGGTAGGTGTGGGCTAGAGGAGGAGAGGGAGGATCAGGGTAGGTGTGGGCTAGAGGAGGACAGGGAGGATCAGGGTAGGTGTGGGCTAGAGGAGGACAGGGAGGGTCAGGGTAGGTGTGGGCTAGAGGAGGACAGGGAGGGTCAGGGTAGGTGTGGGCTAGAGGAGGACAGGGAGGGTCAGGGTAGGTGTGGGCTAGAGGAGGACAGGGAGGATCAGGGTAGGTGTGGGCTAGAGGAGGACAGGGAGGGTCAGGGTAGGTGTGGGCTAGAGGAGGACAGGGAGTATCAGGGTAGGTGTGGGCTAGAGGAGGACAGGGAGGGTCAGGGTAGGTGTGGGCTAGAGGAGGACAGGGAGGGTCAGGGTAGGTGTGGGCTAGAGGAGGACAGGGAGGATCAGGGTAGGTGTGGGCTAGAGGAGGACAGGGAGGGTCAGGGTAGGTGTGGGCTAGAGGAGGAGAGGGAGGATCAGGGTAGGTGTGGGCTAGAGGAGGACAGGGAGGATCAGGGTAGGTGTGGGCTAGAGGAGGACAGGGAGGGTCAGGGTAGGTGTGGGCTAGAGGAGGACAGGGAGGGTCAGGGTAGGTGTGGGCTAGAGGAGGACAGGGAGGATCAGGGTAGGTGTGGGCTAGAGGAGGACAGGGAGGGTCAGGGTAGGTGTGGGCTAGAGGAGGACAGGGAGGATCAGGGTAGGTGTGGGCTAGAGGAGGACAGGGAGGGTCAGGGTAGGTGTGGGCTAGAGGAGGACAGGGAGGGTCAGGGTAGGTGTGGGCTAGAGGAGGACAGGGAGGATCAGGGTAGGTGTGGGCTAGAGGAAGACAGGAAGGGTCAGGGTAGGTGTGGGCTAGAGGAGGACAGGGAGGATCAGGGTAGGTGTGGGCTAGAGGAGGACAGGGAGGGTCAGGGTAGGTGTGGACTAGAGGAGGACAGGGAGGGTCAGGGTAGGTGTGGGCTAGAGGAGGACAGGGAGGATCAGGGTAGGTGTGGGCTAGAGGAGGACAGGGAGGGTCAGGGTAGGTGTGGGCTAGAGGAGGACAGGGAGGATCAGGGTAGGTGTGGGCTAGAGGAGGACGGGGAGGATCAGGGTAGGTGTGGGCTAGAGGAGGACGGGGAGGATCAGGGTAGGTGTGGGCTAGAGGAGGACAGGGAGGGTCAGGGTAGGTGTGGGCTAGAGGAGGACAGGGAGGATCAGGGTAGGTGTGGTCTAGAGGAGGACGGGGAGGATCAGGGTAGGTGTGGGCTAGAGGAGGACAGGGAGGATCAGGGTAGGTGTGGGCTAGAGGAGGACAGGGAGGGTCAGGGTAGGTGTGGGCTAGAGGAGGACAGGGAGGGTCGGGGTAGGTGTGGGCTAGAGGAGGACAGGGAGGATCAGGGTAGGTGTGGGCTAGAGGAGGACAGGGAGGGTCAGGGTAGGTGTGGGCTAGAGGAGGAGAGGGAGGATCAGGGTAGGTGTGGGCTAGAGGAGGACAGGGAGGGTCAGGGTAGGTGTGGGCTAGAGGAGGACAGGGAGGGTCAGGGTAGGTGTGGGCTAGAGTAGGACAGGGAGGATCAGGGTAGGTGTGGGCTAGAGGAGGACAGGGAGGGTCAGGGTAGGTGTGGGCTAGAGGAGAACAGGGAGGATCAGGGTAGGTGTGGGCTAGAGGAGGACAGGGAGGGTCAGGGTAGGTGTGGGCTAGAGGAGGACAGGGAGGGTCAGGGTAGGTGTGGGCTAGAGGAGGACAGGGAGGATCAGGGTAGGTGTGGGCTAGAGGAGGACAGGGAGGGTCAGGGTAGATGTGGGCTAGAGGAGGACAGGGAGGATCAGGGTAGGTGTGGGCTAGAGGAGGACAGGGAGGATAAGGGTAGGTGTGGGCTAGAGGAGGACAGGGAGGATCAGGGTAGGTGTGGGCTAGAGGAGGACAGGGAGGGTCAGGGTAGATGTGGGCTAGAGGAGGACAGGGAGGATCAGGGTAGGTGTGGGCTAGAGGAGGAGAGGGAGGGTCAGGGTAGGTGTGGGCTAGAGGTGGACAGGGAGGGTCAGGGTAGGTGTGGGCTAGAGGAGGACAGGGAGGATCAGGGTAGGTGTGAGCTAGAGGAGGACAGGGAGGATCAGGGTAGGTGTGGGCTAGAGGAGGAGAGGGAGGATCAGGGTAGGTGTGGGCTAGAGGAAGACAGGGAGGATCAGGGTAGGTGTGGGCTAGAGGAGGACGGGGAGGATCAGGGTAGGTGTGGGCTAGAGGAGGACGGGGAGGATCAGGGTAGGTGTGGGCTAGAGGAGGACAGGGAGGATCAGGGTAGGTGTGGGCTAGAGGAGGACAGGGAGGGTCAGGGTAGGTGTGGGCTAGAGGAGGACAGGGAGGATCAGGGTAGGTGTGGGCTAGAGGAGGACAGGGAGGATCAGGGTAGGTGTGAGCTAGAGGAGGACAGGGAGGATCAGGGTAGGTGTGGGCTAGAGGAGGACAGGGAGGATCAGGGTAGGTGTGGGCTAGAGGAGGACAGGGAGGGTCAGGGTAGGTGTGAGCTAGAGGAGGACAGGGAGGGTCAGGGTAGATGTGGGCTAGAGGAGGACAGGGAGGGTCAGGGTAGATGTGGGCTAGAGGAGGACAGGGAGGGTCAGGGTAGGTGTGGGCTAGAGGAGGACAGGGAGGATCAGGGTAGGTGTGGGCTAGAGGAGGACAGGGAGGATCAGGGTAGGTGTGGGCTAGAGGAGGACAGGGAGGGTCAGGGTAGGTGTGGGCTAGAGGAGGACAGGGAGGGTCAGGGTAGGTGTGGGCTAGAGGAGGACAGGGAGGGTCAGGGTAGGTGTGGGCTAGAGGAGGACAGGGAGGATCAGGGTAGGTGTGGGCTAGAGGAGGACAGGGAGGATCAGGGTAGGTGTGGGCTAGAGGAGGACAGGGAGGGTCAGGGTAGATGTGGGCTAGAGGAGGACAGGGAGGATCAGGGTAGGTGTGGGCTAGAGGAGGACAGGGAGGATCAGGGTAGGTGTGGGCTAGAGGAGGACAGGGAGGGTCAGGGTAGGTGTGGGCTAGAGGAGGACAGGGAGGGTCAGGGTAGGTTTGGGCTAGAGGAGGAGAGGGAGGATCAGGGTAGGTGTGGGCTAGAGGAGGAGAGGGAGGGTCAGGGTAGGTGTGGGCTAGAGGAGGACAGGGAGGGTCAGGGTAGGTGTGGGCTAGAGGAGGACAGGGAGAGTCAGGGTAGGTGTGGGCTAGAGGAGGACAGGGAGGATCAGGGTAGGTGTGGGCTAGAGGAGGACAGGGAGGATCAGGGTAGGTGTGGGCTAGAGGAGGACAGGGAGGGTCAGGGTAGGTGTGGGCTAGAGGAGGACAGGGAGGGACAGGGTAGGTGTGAGCTAGAGGAGGACAGGGAGGGTCAGGGTAGGTGTGGGCTAGAGGAGGACAGGGAGAGTCAGGGTAGGTGTGGGCTAGAGGAGGACAGGGAGGGTCAGGGTAGGTGTGGGCTAGAGGAGGACAGGGAGGATCAGGGTAGGTGTGGGCTAGAGGAGGACAGGGAGGGTCAGGGTAGGTGTGAGCTAGAGGAGGACAGGGAGGATCAGGATAGGTGTGGGCTAGAGGAGGACGGGGAGGGTCAGGGTAGGTGTGGGCTAGAGGAGGACAGGGAGGGTCAGGGTAGGTGTGGGCTAGAGGAGGACAGGGAGGGTCAGGGTAGGTGTGGGCTAGAGGAGGACAGGGAGGGTCAGGGTAGGTGTGGGCTAGAGGAGGACAGGGAGAGTCAGGGTAGGTGTGGGCTAGAGGAGGACAGGGAGGGTCAGGGTAGGTGTGGGCTAGAGGAGGACAGGAAGGATCAGGGTAGGTGTGGGCTAGAGGAGGACAGGGAGGATCAGGGTAGGTGTGGGCTAGAGGAGGACAGGGAGGATCAGGGTAGGTGTGGGCTAGAGGAGGACAGGGAGGATCAGGGTAGGTGTGGGCTAGAGGAGGACAGGGAGGATCAGGGTAGGTGTGGGCTAGAGGAGGAGAGGGAGGGTCAGGGTAGGTGTGGGCTAGAGGAGGACAGGGAGGGTCAGGGTAGGTGTGGGCTAGAGGAGGACAGGGAGGGTCAGGGTAGGTGTGGGCTAGAGGAGGACGGGGTGGATCAGGGTAGGTGTGGGCTAGAGGAGGACAGGGAGGGTCAGGGTAGGTGTGGGCTAGAGGAGGACAGGGAGGATCAGGGTAGGTGTGGTCTAGAGGAGGACGGGGAGGATCAGGGTAGGTGTGGGCTAGAGGAGGACAGGGAGGATCAGGGTAGGTGTGGGCTAGAGGAGGACAGGGAGGGTCAGGGTAGGTGTGGGCTAGAGGAGGACAGGGAGGGTCAGGGTAGGTGTGGGCTAGAGGAGGACAGGGAGGGTCAGGGTAGGTGTGGGCTAGAGGAGGACAGGGAGGATCAGGGTAGGTGTGGGCTAGAGGAGGACAGGGAGGATCAGGGTAGGTGTGGGCTAGAGGAGGAGAGGGAGGATCAGGGTAGGTGTGGGCTAGAGGAGGAGAGGGAGGGTCAGGGTAGGTGTGGGCTAGAGGAGGACAGGGAGGATCAGGGTAGGTGTGGGCTAGAGGAGGACAGGGAGAGTCAGGGTAGGTGTGGGCTAGAGGAGGACAGGGAGGGTCAGGGTAGATGTGGGCTAGAGGAGGACAAGGAGGGTCAGGGTAGGTGTGGGCTAGAGGAGGAGAGGGAGGATCAGGGTAGGTGTGGGCTAGAGGAGGACAGGGAGGGTCAGGGTAGGTGTGGGCTAGAGGAGGACAGGGAGGGTCAGGGTAGGTGTGGGCTAGAGGAGGACAGGGAGGGTCAGGGTAGGTGTGGGCTGGAGGAGGAGAGGGAGGGTCAGGGTAGGTGTGGGCTAGAGGAGGACAGGGAGGATCAGGGTAGGTGTGGGCTAGAGGAGGACAGGGAGGATCAGGGAAGGTGTGGGCTAGAGGAGGAGAGGGAGGGTCAGGGTAGGTGTGGGCTAGAGGAGGACAGGGAGGATCAGGGTAGGTGTGGGCTAGAAGAGGACAGGGAGGATCAGGGTAGGTGTGGGCTAGAGGAGGAGAGGGAGGATCAGGGTAGGTGTGGGCTAGAGGAGGACAGGGAGGGTCAGGGTAGGTGTGGGCTAGAAGAGGACAGGGAGGATCAGGGTAGGTGTGGGCTAGAGGAGGAGAGGGAGGATCAGGGTAGGTGTGGGCTAGAGGAGGACAGGGAGGGTCAGGGTAGGTGTGGGCTAGAGGAGGACAGGGAGGGTCAGGGTAGGTGTGGGCTAGAGGAGGACAGGGAGGGTCAGGGTAGGTGTGGGCTAGAGGAGGACAGGGAGGGTCAGGGTAGGTGTGGGCTAGAGGAGGACAGGGAGGGTCAGGGTAGGTGTGGGCTAGAGGAGGACAGGGAGGATCAGGGTAGGTGTGGGCTAGAGGAGGAGAGGGAGGATCAGGGTAGGTGTGGGCTAGAGGAGGAGAGGGAGGATCAGGGTAGGTGTGGGCTAGAGGAGGACAGGGAGGGTCAGGGTAGGTGTGGGCTAGAGGAGGACAGGGAGGATCAGGGTAGGTGTGGGCTAGAGGAGGACAGGGAGGATCAGGGTAGGTGTGGGCTAGAGGAGGACAGGGAGGGTCAGGGTAGGTGTGGGCTAGAGGAGGACAGGGAGGGTCAGGGTAGGTGTGGGCTAGAGGAGGACAGGGAGGGTCAGGGTAGGTGTGGGCTAGAGGAGGACAGGGAGGGTCAGGGTAGGTGTGGGCTAGAGGAGGACAGGGAGGATCAGGGTAGGTGTGGGCTAGAGGAGGAGAGGGAGGATCAGGGTAGGTGTGGGCTAGAGGAGGACAGGGAGGGTCAGGGTAGGTGTGGGCTAGAGGAGGAGAGGGAGGGTCAGGGTAGGTGTGGGCTAGAGGAGGAGAGGGAGGATCAGGGTAGGTGTGGGCTAGAGGAGGACAGGGAGGGTCAGGGTAGGTGTGGGCTAGAGGAGGACAGGGAGGGTCAGGGTAGGTGTGGGCTAGAGGAGGAGAGGGAGGATCAGGGTAGGTGTGGGCTAGAGGAGGACAGGGAAGGTCAGGGTAGGTGTGGGCTAGAGGAGGAGAGGGAGGATCAGGGTAGGTGTGGGCTAGAGGAGGAGAGGGAGGGTCAGGGTAGGTGTGGGCTAGAGGAGGACAGGGAGGGTCAGGGTAGGTGTGGGCTAGAGGAGGACAGGGAGAGTCAGGGTAGGTGTGGGCTAGAGGAGGACAGGGAGGATCAGGGTAGGTGTGGGCTAGAGGAGGACAGGGAGGATCAGGGTAGGTGTGGGCTAGAGGAGGACAGGGAGGATCAGGGTAGGTGTGGGCTAGAGGAGGAGAGGGAGGTTCAGGGTAGGTGTGGGCTAGAGGAGGACAGGGAGAGTCAGGGTAGGTGTGGGCTAGAGGAGGACAGGGAGGATCAGGGTAGATGTGGGCTAGAGGAGGACAGGGAGGGTCAGGGTAGGTGTGGGCTAGAGGAGGAGAGGGAGGATCAGGGTAGGTGTGGGCTAGAGGAGGACAGGGAGGGTCAGGGTAGGTGTGGGCTAGAGGAGGACAGGGAGGGTCAGGGTAGGTGTGGGCTGGAGGAGGAGAGGGAGGGTCAGGGTAGGTGTGGGCTAGAGGAGGACAGGGAGGATCAGGGTAGGTGTGGGCTAGAGGAGGACAGGGAGGATCAGGGAAGGTGTGGGCTAGAGGAGGACAGGGAGGGTCAGGGTAGGTGTGGGCTAGAGGAGGACAGGGAGGATCAGGGTAGGTGTGGGCTAGAGGAGGACAGGGAGGGTCAGGGTAGGTGTGGGCTAGAGGAGGACAGGGAGGGTCAGGGTAGGTGTGGGCTAGAGGAGGACAGGGAGGGTCAGGGTAGGTGTGGGCTAGAGGAGGACAGGGAGGATCAGGGTAGGTGTTGGCTAGAGGAGGAGAGGGAGGGTCAGGGTAGGTGTGGGCTAGAGGAGGACAGGGAGGATCAGGGTAGGTGTGGGCTAGAGGAGGACAGGGAGGATCAGGGTAGATGTGGGCTAGAGGAGGAGAGGGAGGATCAGGGTAGGTGTGGGCTAGAGGAGGAGAGGGAGGATCAGGGTAGGTGTGGGCTAGAGGAGGACAGGGAGGATCAGGGTAGGTGTGGGCTAGAGGAGGAGAGGGAGGATCAGGGTAGGTGTGGGCTAGAGGAGGACAGGGAGGGTCAGGGTAGGTGTGGGCTAGAGGAGGACAGGGAGGATCAGGGTAGGTGTGGGCTAGAGGAGGACAGGGAGGATCAGGGTAGGTGTGGGCTAGAGGAGGACAGGGAGGATCAGGGTAGGTGTGGGCTAGAGGAGGACAGGGAGGATCAGGGTAGGTGTGGGCTAGAGGAGGACAGGGAGGATCAGGGTAGGTGTGGGCTAGAGGAGGACAGGGAGGGTCAGGGTAGGTGTGGGCTAGAGGAGGACAGGGAGGATCAGGGTAGGTGTGGGCTAGAGGAGGAGAGGGAGGATCAGGGTAGGTGTGGGCTAGAGGAGGACAGGGAGGATCAGGGTAGGTGTGGGCTAGAGGAGGACAGGGAGGGTCAGGGTAGGTGTGGGCTAGAGGAGGACAGGGAGGATCAGGGTAGGTGTGGGCTAGAGGAGGAGAGGGAGGATCAGGGTAGGTGTGGGCTAGAGGAGGACAGGGAGGGTCAGGGTAGGTGTGGGCTAGAGGAGGAGAGGGAGGATCAGGGTAGGTGTGGGCTAGAGGAGGACAGGGAGGATCAGGGTAGGTGTGGGCTAGAGGAGGAGAGGGAGGATCAGGGTAGGTGTGGGCTAGAGGAGGACAGGGAGGGTCAGGGTAGGTGTGGGCTAGAGGAGGAGAGGGAGGATCAGGGTAGGTGTGGGCTAGAGGAGGACAGGGAGGGTCAGGGTAGGTGTGGGCTAGAGGAGGAGAGGGAGGGTCAGGGTAGGTGTGGGCTAGAGGAGGACAGGGAGGATCAGGGTAGGTGTGGGCTAGAGGAGGACAGGGAGGGTCAGGGTAGGTGTGGGCTAGAGGAGGACAGGGAGGATCAGGGTAGGTGTGGGCTAGAGGAGGACAGGGAGGATCAGGGTAGGTGTCATTCACACCAGTAGGAAGCAGTTTGTTCTCCAGTTCTGTCCCAGGACCCTCACAGCTCTCAGGTGGGATTCATTAGGTTTCAGCATCTGGTCTTCATCTTTTGTATTTGGACTCTGCTCTGCGGTTGGACTCTGTGGCTCTGCTGTACATGTTCTGCTCTGCATGTTCTGCTCTGCAGTTGGACTCTGCTCTCCATGCTCTGCTCTGCTGTCCATGTTCTGCTCTGCGGTTGGACTCTGCTCTGCTGTCCATGCTCCGCTCTCCGTGCTCTGCTCTCCATGCTTTGCTCTGCTGTCCATGCTCTGCTCTGCGGTTGGACTCTGCTCTGCTGTCCATGCTCTGCTCTCCATACTCTGCTGTTGGACTCTGCTCTCCATGCTCTGCTCTGCATGTTCTGCTCTGCGGTTGGACTCTGCTCTCCATGCTCTGCTCTGCTGTCCATGCTCTGCTGTCCATGCTCTGCTCTGCGGTTGGACTCTGCTCTCCATGCTCTGCTCTGCTGTCCATGCTCTGCTCTGCGGTTGGACTCTGCGGCTCTGCTCTCCATGCTCTGCTCTGCTTGTTCTGCTCTGCGGTTGGACTCTGCTCTGCTCTCCATGCTCTGCTCTGCGGTTGGACTCTGCTCTCCATGCTCTGCTCTGCATGTTCTGCTCTGCGGTTGGACTCTGCTCTGCTCTCCATGCTCTGCTCTGCAGTTGGATTCTGCTCTCCATGCTCTGCTCTGCATGTTCTGCTCTGCGGTTGGACTCTGCTCTGCTCTCCATGCTCTGCTCTGCGGTTGGACTCTGCTCTCCATGCTCTGCTCTGCATGTTCTGCTCTCCATGCTCTGCGTTTGGACTCTGCTCTCCATGCTCTGCTCTGCTGTCCATGTTCTGCTCTGCGGCTCTGCTCTGCATGTTCTGCTCTGCGGTTGGACTCTGCTCTGCTCTCCATGCTCTGCTCTCCATGCTCTGCTCTGCGGTTGGACTCTGCTCTCCATGCTCTGCTCTGCATGTTCTGCTCTGCAGGATCTGCTGTCCATGCTCTGCTCTGCGGTTGGACTCTGCTGTCCATGCTCTGCATGTTCTGCTCTGCAGGCTCTGCTGTCCATGCTCTTCTCTGCGGTTGGACTCTGCTCTCCATGCTCTGCTCTGCTGTCCAAGCTCTGCTGTCCATGCTCTGCTCTCCATGCTCTGCGGCTCTGCTGTACATGTTCTGCTCTGCAGCTCTGCTGTACATGTTCTGCTCTCCATGCTCTGCTCTCCATGCTCTGCTCTCCATGCTCTGCTCTCCATGTTCTGCTTTGCGGTTGGACTCTGCTCTGCTCTCCATGCTCTGCTGGCCATGCTCT
Source organism: Phyllobates terribilis (assembly GCF_046119375.1). Taxonomy (NCBI): domain Eukaryota; kingdom Metazoa; phylum Chordata; class Amphibia; order Anura; family Dendrobatidae; genus Phyllobates; species Phyllobates terribilis. Next base: position 22,760 of record NW_027365901.1, on the reverse strand, counting down.
GCTCTGCGGTTGGACTCTGCGGCTCTGCTGTCCATGCTCTGCTCTGCATGTTCTGCTCTGCGGTTAGACTCTGCTCTCCATGCTCTGCTCTGCAGGCTCTGCTGTCCATGCTCTGCTCTGCGGTTGGACTCTGCTCTGCATGTTCTGCTCTGCATGTTCTGCTCTGCGGCTCTGCTCTCCATGCTCTGCTCTGCTCTCCATGCTCTGCTCTGCATGTTCTGCTCTTTGTTTGGACTCTGCTGTCCATGCTCTGCTCTGCTGTCCAAGTTCTGCTCTGCAGGCTCTGCTCTGCTGTCCATGTTCTGCTCTGCAGGCTCTGCTGTCCATGCTCTGCTCTGCTGTCCATGTTCTGCTCTGCAGGCTCTGCTGTCCATGTTCTGCTCTGCAGGCTCTGCTGTCCATGTTCTGCTCTGCAGGCTCTGCTGTCCATGTTCTGCTCTGCATGTTCTGCTCTGCATGTTCTGCTCTGCAGGCTCTGCTCAGCATGTTCTGCTCTTCAGACTCTGCTGTCCATGCTCTGCTCTGCTGTCCATGTTCTGCTCTGCAGGCTCTGCTGTCCATGTTCTGCTCTGCAGGCTCTGCTCAGCATGTTCTGCTCTTCAGGCTCTGCTGTCCATGTTCTGCTCTGCATGCTCTGCTCTGCATGTTCTGCTCTGCAGGCTCTGCTCAGCATGTTCTGCTCTTCAGGCTCTGCTGTCCATGCTCTGCTCTGCAGGCTCTGCTCAGCATGTTCTGCTCTGCAGGCTCTGCTCAGCATGTTCTGCTCTGCAGGCTCTGCTCAGCATGTTCTGCTCTGCAGGCTCTGCTCAGCATGTTCTGCTCTTCAGGCTCTGCTGTCCATGTTCTGCTCTGCAGGCTCTGCTCTGCATGTAATGCTCTGCAGGCTCTGCTGTCCATGCTCTGCTCTGCAGGCTCTGCTCTGCTGTTTATGTTCTGCTCTTCAGGCTCTGCTGTCCATGCTCTGCTCTGCTGTCCATGCTCTGCTCTGCAGGCTCTGCTGTCCATGTTCTGCTCTGCAGGCTCTGCTGTCCATGCTCTGCTCTTCAGGCTCTGCTGTCCATGCTCTGCTCTGCTGTCCATGTTCTGCTCTGCAGGCTCTGCTGTCCATGTTCTGCTCTGCAGGCTCTGCTGTCCATGCTCTGCTCTGCTCTGCTGTCCATGCTCTGCTCTGCTGTCCATGCTCTGCTCTGCTGTCCATGTTCTGCTCTGCAGGCTCTGCTGTCCATGCTCTGCTCTGCTCTGCTGTCCATGTTCTGCTCTGCAGGCTCTGCTGTCCATGCTCTGCTCTGCAGGCTCTGCTCTGCATGTTCTGCTCTGCCCCCCTCCTTCATAGCTGACCTCTGTACAGCCAGCTGTGATCACATGACCAAAGTATCTGCTGAGTCACCACATCATGTACTGATCTCACAATACATCTCATCCTCCAGTCACCTCCAGAGCTGCACTCACTGTTCTGCTGTTACATCATGTCTCATCCTCCACTCACCTCCAGAGCTGCAGTCACTATTCTGCTGTTACATCATGTCTTATCCTCCAGTCACCTCCAGAGCTGCACTCACTATTCTGCTGTTACATCATGTCTTATCCTCCAGTCACCTCCAGAGCTGCACTCACTATTCTGCTGTTACATCATGTCTTATCCTCCGGTCACCTCCAGAGCTGCAGTCACTATTCTGCTGTTACATCATGTCTTATCCTCCAGTCACCTCCAGAGCTGCAGTCACTATTCTGCTGTTACATCGTGTCTTATCCTCCAGTCACCTCCAGAGCTGCAGTCACTATTCTGCTGTTACATCATGTCTTATCCCCCAGTCACCTCCAGAGCTGCAGTCACTATTCTGCTGTTACATCGTGTCTTATCCTCCAGTCACCTCCAGAGCTGCAGTCACTATTCTGCTGTTACATCATGTCTTATCCTCCAGTCACCTCCAGAGCAGCAATCACTCTTCTGCTGTTACATCATGTCTTATCCTCCAGTCACCTCCAGAGCAGCAATCACTCTTCTGCTGTTACATCATGTCTTATCCTCCAGACACCTCCAGAGCTGCACTCACTGTTCTGCTGTTACATCATGTCTCATCCTCCACTCACCTCCAGAGCTGCAGTCACTATTCTGCTGTTACATCATGTCTTATCCTCCAGTCACCTCCAGAGCTGCACTCACTATTCTGCTGTTACATCATGTCTTATCCTCCAGTCACCTCCAGAGCTGCACTCACTATTCTGCTGTTACATCATGTCTTATCCTCCGGTCACCTCCAGAGCTGCAGTCACTATTCTGCTGTTACATCATGTCTTATCCTCCAGTCACCTCCAGAGCTGCAGTCACTATTCTGCTGTTACATCGTGTCTTATCCTCCAGTCACCTCCAGAGCTGCAGTCACTATTCTGCTGTTACATCATGTCTTATCCCCCAGTCACCTCCAGAGCTGCAGTCACTATTCTGCTGTTACATCGTGTCTTATCCTCCAGTCACCTCCAGAGCTGCAGTCACTATTCTGCTGTTACATCATGTCTTATCCTCCAGTCACCTCCAGAGCAGCAATCACTCTTCTGCTGTTACATCATGTCTTATCCTCCAGTCACCTCCAGAGCAGCAATCACTCTTCTGCTGTTACATCATGTCTTATCCTCCAGACACCTCCAGAGCTGCACTCACTATTCTGCTGCTACATCATGTCTTATCCTCCGGTCACCTCCAGAGCTGCAGTCACTATTCTGCTGTTACATCATGTCTTATCCTCCAGTAACCTCCAGAGCTGCACTGACTATTCTGCTGTTACATCGTGTCTTATCCTCCAGTCACCTCCAGAGCTGCAGTCACTATTCTGCTGTTATATCATGTCTTATCCTCCAGTCACCTCCAGAGCTGCAGTCACTATTCTGCTGTTACATGGTGTCTTATCCTCCAGTCACCTCCAGAGCTGCTCTCACTATTCTGCTGTTACATCATGTCTTATCCTCCAGTCACCTCCAGAGCTGCTGTCACTATTCTGCTGTTACATCGTGTCTTATCCTTCAGTCACCTCCAGAGCTGCAGTCACTATTCTGCTGTTACATCGTGTCTTATCCTCCAGTCACCTCCAGAGCTGCAGTCACTATTCTGCTGTTACATCATGTCTTATCCTTCAGTCACCTCCAGAGCTGCACTCACTATTCTGCTGTTACATCGTGTCTTATCCTCCAGTCACCTCCAGAGCTGCACTCACTATTCTGCTGTTACATCATGTCTTATCCTCCAGTCACTTCCCGAGCTGCAGTCACTATTCTGCTGTTACATCATGTCTTATCCTCCAGTCACCTCCAGAGCTGCACTCACTATTCTGCTGTTACATCATGTCTTATCCTCCAGTAACCTCCAGAGCTGCACTGACTATTCTGCTGTTACATCGTGTCTTATCCTCCAGTCACCTCCAGAGCTGCAGACACTATTCTGCTGTTACATCGTGTCTTATTCTCCAGTCACCTCCAGAGCTGCAGTCACTATTCTGCTGTTACATCGTGTCTTATCCTCCAGTCACCTCCAGAGCTGCAGTCACTATTCTGCTGTTACATGGTGTCTTAACCTCCAGTCACCTCCAGAGCTGCAGTCACTATTCTGCTGTTACATCATGTCTTATCCTCCAGTCACCTCCAGAGCTGCACTCACTATTCTGCTGTTACATCATGTCTTATCCTCCAGTAACCTCCAGAGCTGCAACCACTATTCTGCTGTTACATCGTGTCTTATCCTCCAGTCACTTCCCGAGCTGCAGTCACTATTCTGCTGTTACATCATGTCTTATCCTCCAGTAACCTCCAGAGCTGCACTGACTATTCTGCTGTTACATCGTGTCTTATCCTCCAGTCACCTCCAGAGCTGCTGTCACTATTCTGCTGTTACATCATGTCTTATCCTCCAGTCACCTCCAGAGCTGCACTCACTATTCTGCTGTTACATCATGTCTTATCTTTCAGTCACCTCCAGAGCTGCAGTCAATATTCTGCTGTTACATCGTGTCTTATCCTCCAGTCACCTCCAGAGCTGCAGTCACTATTCTGCTGTTACATCGTGTCTTATCCTCCAGTCACCTCCAGAGCTGCTGTCACTATTCTGCTGTTACATCATGTCTTATCCTCCAGTCACCTCCAGAGCTGCACTCACTATTCTGCTGTTACATCATGTCTTATCCTTCAGTCACCTCCAGAGCTGCAGTCAATATTCTGCTGTTACATCGTGTCTTATCCTCCAGTCACCTCCAGAGCTGCAGTCACTATTCTGCTGTTACATCGTGTCTTATCCTCCAGTCACCTCCAGAGCTGCAGTCACTATTCTGCTGTTACATGGTGTCTTATCCTCCAGTCACCTCCAGAGCTGCAGTCACTATTCTGCTGTTACATCATGTCTTATCCTCCAGTCACCTCCAGAGCTGCAGTCACTATTCTGCTGTTACATGGTGTCTTATCCTCCAGTCACCTCCAGAGCTGCAGTCACTATTCTGCTGTTACATCGTGTCTTATCCTCCAGTCACCTCCAGAGCTGCTGTCACTATTCTGCTGTTACATGGTGTCTTATCCTCCAGTCACCTCCAGAGCTGCAGTCACTATTCTGCTGGTACATCATGTCTTATCCTCCAGAGCTGCAGTCACTATTCTGCTGTTACATGGTGTCTTATCCTCCAGTCACCCCCAGAGCTGCACTCACTATTCTGCTGTTACATCATGTCTTATCCTCCAGTCACCCCCAGAGCTGCACTCACTATTCTGCTGTTACATCGTGTCTTATCCTCCAGTCACCTCCAGAGCTGCAGTCACTATTCTGCTGTTACATCATGTCTTATCCTCCAGTAACCTCCAGAGCTGCACTGACTATTCTGCTGTTACATCGTGTCTTATCCTCCAGTCACCTCCAGAGCTGCTGTCACTATTCTGCTGTTACATGGTGTCTTATCCTCCAGTCACCTCCAGAGCTGCACTCACTATTCTGCTGGTACATCATGTCTTATCCTCCAGTCACCTCCAGAGCTGCACTCACTATTCTGCTGTTACATCGTGTCTTATCCTCCAGTCACTTCCCGAGCTGCAGTCACTATTCTGCTGTTACATCGTGTCTTATCCTCCAGTCACCTCCAGAGCTGCAGTCACTATTCTGCTGGTACATCATGTCTTATCCTCCAGTCACCTCCAGAGCTGCAGTCACTATTCTGCTGGTACATCATGTCTTATCCTCCAGTCACCTCCAGAGCTGCACTCACTATTCTGCTGTTACATCATGTCTTATCCTCCAGTCACTTCCCGAGCTGCAGTCACTATTCTGCTGTTACATCATGTCTTATCCTCCAGTCACGTCCAGAGCTGCAGTCACTATTCTGCTGTTACACTGTGTCTTATCCTCCAGTCAACTCCAGAGCTGCAGTCACTATTCTGCTGTTACATGGTGTCTTATCCTCCAGTCACCTCCAGAGCTGCTCTCACTATTCTGCTGTTACATGGTGTCTTATCCTCCAGTCACCTCCAGAGCTGCTCTCACTATTCTGCTGTTACATCATGTCTTATCCTCCAGTCACCTCCAGAGCTGCTGTCACTATTCTGCTGTTACATCATGTCTTATCCTCCAGTCACCTCCAGAGCTGCACTCACTATTCTGCTGTTACATCATGTCTTATCCTTCAGTCACCTCCAGAGCTGCAGTCAATATTCTGCTGTTACATCGTGTCTTATCCTCCAGTCACCTCCAGAGCTGCAGTCACTATTCTGCTGTTACATCGTGTCTTATCCTCCAGTCACCTCCAGAGCTGCAGTCACTATTCTGCTGTTACATCATGTCTCATCCTCCACTCACCTCCAGAGCTGCAGTCACTATTCTGCTGTTACATCATGTCTTATCCTCCAGTCACCTCCAGAGCTGCACTCACTATTCTGCTGTTACATCATGTCTTATCCTCCAGTCACCTCCAGAGCTGCACTCACTATTCTGCTGTTACATCATGTCTTATCCTCCGGTCACCTCCAGAGCTGCAGTCACTATTCTGCTGTTACATCATGTCTTATCCTCCAGTCACCTCCAGAGCTGCAGTCACTATTCTGCTGTTACATCATGTCTTATCCCCCAGTCACCTCCAGAGCTGCAGTCACTATTCTGCTGTTACATCATGTCTTATCCTCCAGTCACCTCCAGAGCAGCAATCACTCTTCTGCTGTTACATCATGTCTTATCCTCCAGACACCTCCAGAGCTGCACTCACTATTCTGCTGCTACATCATGTCTTATCCTCCGGTCACCTCCAGAGCTGCAGTCACTATTCTGCTGTTACATCATGTCTTATCCTCCAGTAACCTCCAGAGCTGCACTGACTATTCTGCTGTTACATCGTGTCTTATCCTCCAGTCACCTCCAGAGCTGCTCTCACTATTCTGCTGTTACATCATGTCTTATCCTCCAGTCACCTCCAGAGCTGCTGTCACTATTCTGCTGTTACATCATGTCTTATCCTCCAGTCACCTCCAGAGCTGCTCTCACTATTCTGCTCTTACATCGTGTCTTATCCTCCAGTCACTTCCCGAGCTGCAGTCACTTTTCTGCTGTTACATCATGTCTTATCCTCCAGTCACCTCCAGAGCTGCTGTCACTATTCTGCTGTTACATCATGTCTTATCCTTCAGTCACCTCCAGAGCTGCAGTCACTATTCTGCTGTTACATCGTGTCTTATCCTCCAGTCACCTCCAGAGCTGCAGTCACTATTCTGCTGTTACATCATGTCTTATCCTTCAGTCACCTCCAGAGCTGCACTCACTATTCTGCTGTTACATCGTGTCTTATCCTCCAGTCACCTCCAGAGCTGCACTCACTATTCTGCTGTTACATCATGTCTTATCCTCCAGTCACTTCCCGAGCTGCAGTCACTATTCTGCTGTTACATCATGTCTTATCCTCCAGTAACCTCCAGAGCTGCACTGACTATTCTGCTGTTACATCGTGTCTTATCCTCCAGTCACCTCCAGAGCTGCAGACACTATTCTGCTGTTACATCGTGTCTTATTCTCCAGTCACCTCCAGAGCTGCAGTCACTATTCTGCTGTTACATCGTGTCTTATCCTCCAGTCACCTCCAGAGCTGCAGTCACTATTCTGCTGTTACATGGTGTCTTAACCTCCAGTCACCTCCAGAGCTGCAGTCACTATTCTGCTGTTACATCATGTCTTATCCTCCAGTCACCTCCAGAGCTGCACTCACTATTCTGCTGTTACATAATGTTTTATCCTCCAGTAACCTCCAGAGCTGCAACCACTATTCTGCTGTTACATCGTGTCTTATCCTCCAGTCACTTCCCGAGCTGCAGTCACTATTCTGCTGTTACATCATGTCTTATCCTCCAGTAACCTCCAGAGCTGCACTGACTATTCTGCTGTTACATCGTGTCTTATCCTCCAGTCACCTCCAGAGCTGCTGTCACTATTCTGCTGTTACATCATGTCTTATCCTCCAGTCACCTCCAGAGCTGCACTCACTATTCTGCTGTTACATCATGTCTTATCCTCCAGTAACCTCCAGAGCTGCACTGACTATTCTGCTGTTACATCGTGTCTTATCCTCCAGTCACCTCCAGAGCTGCAGTCACTATTCTGCTGTTACATCGTGTCTTATCCTCCAGTCACCTCCAGAGCTGCAGTCACTATTCTGCTGTTACATCATGTCTTATCCTCCAGTCACCTCCAGAGCTGCAGTCACTATTCTGCTGTTACATGGTGTCTTATCCTCCAGTCACCTCCAGAGCTGCAGTCACTATTCTGCTGTTACATCATGTCTTATCCTCCAGTCACCTCCAGAGCTGCAGTCACTATTCTGCTGTTACATGGTGTCTTATCCTCCAGTCACCTCCAGAGCTGCAGTCACTATTCTGCTGTTACATCGTGTCTTATCCTCCAGTCACCTCCAGAGCTGCTGTCACTATTCTGCTGTTACATGGTGTCTTATCCTCCAGTCACCTCCAGAGCTGCAGTCACTATTCTGCTGGTACATCATGTCTTATCCTCCAGAGCTGCAGTCACTATTCTGCTGTTACATCGTGTCTTATCCTCCAGTCACCTCCAGAGCTGCTGTCACTATTCTGCTGTTACATGGTGTCTTAACCTCCAGTCACCTCCAGAGCTGCAGTCACTATTCTGCTGTTACATCATGTCTTATCCTCCAGTCACCCCCAGAGCTGCAGTCACTATTCTGCTGTTACATCATGTCTTATCCTCCAGTCACCCCCAGAGCTGCACTCACTATTCTGCTGTTACATCGTGTCTTATCCTCCAGTCACCTCCAGAGCTGCAGTCACTATTCTGCTGTTACATCATGTCTTATCCTCCAGTAACCTCCAGAGCTGCACTGACTATTCTGCTGTTACATCGTGTCTTATCCTCCAGTCACCTCCAGAGCTGCTGTCACTATTCTGCTGTTACATGGTGTCTTATCCTCCAGTCACCTCCAGAGCTGCACTCACTATTCTGCTGGTACATCATGTCTTATCCTCCAGTCACCTCCAGAGCTGCACTGACTATTCTGCTGTTACATCGTGTCTTATCCTCCAGTCACCTCCAGAGCTGCAGTCACTATTCTGCTGTTACATGGTGTCTTTTCCTCCAGTCACCTCCAGAGCTGCAGTCACTATTCTGCTGGTACATCATGTCTTATCCTCCAGTCACCTCCAGAGCTGCAGTCACTATTCTGCTGGTACATCATGTCTTATCCTCCAGTCACCTCCAGAGCTGCACTCACTATTCTGCTGGTACATCATGTCTTATCCTCCAGTCACTTCCCGAGCTGCAGTCACTATTCTGCTGTTACATCATGTCTTATCCTCCAGTCACGTCCAGAGCTGCAGTCACTATTCTGCTGTTACACTGTGTCTTATCCTCCAGTCAACTCCAGAGCTGCAGTCACTATTCTGCTGTTACATGGTGTCTTATCCTCCAGTCACCTCCAGAGCTGCTCTCACTATTCTGCTGTTACATGGTGTCTTATCCTCCAGTCACCTCCAGAGCTGCTCTCACTATTCTGCTGTTACATCATGTCTTATCCTCCAGTCACCTCCAGAGCTGCTGTCACTATTCTGCTGTTACATCATGTCTTATCCTCCAGTCACCTCCAGAGCTGCACTCACTATTCTGCTGTTACATCATGTCTTATCCTTCAGTCACCTCCAGAGCTGCAGTCAATATTCTGCTGTTACATCGTGTCTTATCCTCCAGTCACCTCCAGAGCTGCAGTCACTATTCTGCTGTTACATCGTGTCTTATCCTCCAGTCACCTCCAGAGCTGCAGTCACTATTCTGCTGTTACATCATGTCTTATCCTCCAGTCACCTCCAGAGCTGCAGTCACTATTCTGCTGTTACATGGTGTCTTATCCTCCAGTCACCTCCAGAGCTGCAGTCACTATTCTGCTGTTACATCATGTCTTATCCTCCAGTCACCTCCAGAGCTGCAGTCACTATTCTGCTGTTACATCGTGTCTTATCCTCCAGTCACCTCCAGAGCTGCTGTCACTATTCTGCTGTTACATGGTGTCTTATCCTCCAGTCACCTCCAGAGCTGCAGTCACTATTCTGCTGGTACATCATGTCTTATCCTCCAGAGCTGCAGTCACTATTCTGCTGTTACATCGTGTCTTATCCTCCAGTCACCTCCAGAGCTGCTGTCACTATTCTGCTGTTACATGGTGTCTTAACCTCCAGTCACCTCCAGAGCTGCAGTCACTATTCTGCTGTTACATCATGTCTTATCCTCCAGTCACCCCCAGAGCTGCAGTCACTATTCTGCTGTTACATCATGTCTTATCCTCCAGTCACCCCCAGAGCTGCACTCACTATTCTGCTGTTACATCGTGTCTTATCCTCCAGTCACCTCCAGAGCTGCAGTCACTATTCTGCTGTTACATCATGTCTTATCCTCCAGTAACCTCCAGAGCTGCACTGACTATTCTGCTGTTACATCGTGTCTTATCCTCCAGTCACCTCCAGAGCTGCTGTCACTATTCTGCTGTTACATGGTGTCTTATCCTCCAGTCACCTCCAGAGCTGCACTCACTATTCTGCTGTTACATCATGTCTTATCCTCCAGTCACCTCCAGAGCTGCACTCACTATTCTGCTGTTACATCATGTCTTATCCCCCAGTCACCTCCAGAGCTGCAGTCACTATTCTGCTGTTACATCGTGTCTTATCCTCCAGTCACTTCCCGAGCTGCAGTCACTATTCTGCTGTTACATCGTGTCTTATCCTCCAGTCACCTCCAGAGCTGCAGTCACTATTCTGCTGTTACATGGTGTCTTTTCCTCCAGTCACCTCCAGAGCTGCAGTCACTATTCTGCTGGTACATCATGTCTTATCCTCCAGTCACCTCCAGAGCTGCAGTCACTATTCTGCTGGTACATCATGTCTTATCCTCCAGTCACCTCCAGAGCTGCACTCACTATTCTGCTGTTACATCATGTCTTATCCTCCAGTCACTTCCCGAGCTGCAGTCACTATTCTGCTGTTACATCATGTCTTATCCTCCAGTCACGTCCAGAGCTGCAGTCACTATTCTGCTGTTACACTGTGTCTTATCCTCCAGTCAACTCCAGAGCTGCAGTCACTATTCTGCTGTTACATGGTGTCTTATCCTCCAGTCACCTCCAGAGCTGCTCTCACTATTCTGCTGTTACATGGTGTCTTATCCTCCAGTCACCTCCAGAGCAGCAGCCACTATTCTGCTGTTACATCATGTCTTATCCTCCAGTCACCTCCAGAGCTGCAGTCACTATTCTGCTGTTACATCATGTCTTATCCTCCAGTCACCTCCAGAGCTGCAGTCACTATTCTACTGTTACATCATGTCTTATCCTCCAGTCACCTCCTGAGCTGCAGTCACTATTCTGCTGTTACACCATGTGTTATCCTCCAGTCACCTCCAGAGCTGCACTCACTATTCTGTTGTTACATGATGTCTTATCCTCCAGTAACCTCCAGAGCTGCAGTCACTATTCTGCTGTTACATCATGTCTTATCCTCCAGTCACCTCCAGAGCTGCAGTCACTATTCTGCTATTACATCGTGTCTTATCCTCCAGTCACCTCCAGAGCTGCACTCACTATTCTGCTGTTACATCGTGTCTTATCCTCCAGTCACCTCCAGAGCTGCAGTCACTATTCTGCTGTTACATCGTGTCTTATCCTCCAGTCACCTCCAGAGCTGCAGTCACTATTCTGCTGTTACATCGTGTCTTATCCTCCAATCACCTCCAGAGCTGCAGTCACTATTCTGAGGTTACATCATGTCTTATCCTCCAATCACCTCCAGAGCTGCAGCCACTATTCTGAGGTTACATCATGTCTTATCCTCCTGTCACCTCCGGAGCTGCATTCACTATTCTGCTGTTACATCTTGTCTTATACTCCAGATCAATGGCTGTTAACAGAGAGTAATAGATTGCATGCAGCTGTCATAGTCGCCTCCCCCACTGGGTCACACATAAAGCTGTGGATGGCTCCTCCCCCATTAGGGTTAGTTGTGTCCTGGGGTCCTTGCAGGAAGCTGCTGTGGGCTCCCGTCGTTCTTCCCTGGGGGCGGTGTGATTTGCTCATGCTCCCGGTCTTCTCTCCTGCAGGATGCTGCAGTTGGCAGATAGTGATGTTTTCCGGGCGTTCGCCACCTACGCCACCATTGTCCTTCTGAAAATGATGTTATTGAGTCTGGTGACCGCTTTCTACAGACTCACCCGTAAGGTAAAGCTCATCGCCCCTGACCGGACCACCACAGACACACCCCAAACCACTAGAGACCACCAAAGAGCAGTACAGACCACTGGAGACAGTACATTCCTCCACACACAGTATGATGTCCCCACAGTACATTCCTCCACACACAGTATGATGTCTCCACAGTACATTCCCCCCACACACAGTATGATGTCCCCACAGTACATTCCTCCACACACAGTATGATGTCCCCACAGTACATTCCCCACACACAGTATGATGTCCCCACAGTACATTCCTCCACACACAGTATGATGTCCTCACAGTACATTCCTCCACACACAGTATGATGTCTCCACAGTACATTCCCTCCACACACAGTATGATGTCTCCACAGTACATTCCCCCCACACACAGTATGATGTCTCCACAGTACATTCCCCCACACACAGTATGATGTCCCCACAGTACATTCCCCCACACACAGTATGATGTCCTCACAGTACATTCCTCCACACACAGTATGATGTCCTCACAGTACATTCCTCCACACACAGTGATGTCTCCACAGTACATTCCCCCCACACACAGTATGATGTCTCCACAGTACATTCCCCCACACACAGTATGATGTCCTCACAGTACATTCCTCCACACACAGTATGATGTCCTCACAGTACATTCCTCCACACACAGTATGATGTCTCCACAGTACATTCCCCCCACACACAGTATGATGTCCTCACAGTACATTCCCCCACACACAGTATGATGTCCTCACAGTACATTCCCCCACACACAGTATGATGTCCTCACAGTACATTCCTCCACACACAGTATGATGTCTCCACAGTACATTCCCTCCACACACAGTATGATGTCTCCACAGTACATTCCCCCCACACACAGTATGATGTCCTCACAGTACATTCCCCCACACACAGTATGATGTCCTCACAGTACATTCCTCCACACACAGTATGATGTCCTCACAGTACATTCCTCCACACACAGTATGATGTCTCCACAGTACATTCCCTCCACACACAGTATGATGTCTCCACAGTACATTCCCCCCACACACAGTATGATGTCCTCACAGTACATTCCCCCACACACAGTATGATGTCTCCACAGTACATTCCCTCCACACACAGTATGATGTCTCCACAGTACATTCCCTCCACACACAGTATGATGTCTCCACAGTACATTCCCTCCACACACAGTATGATGTCTCCACAGTACATCCCCCACACACAGTATGATGTATCCACAGTACATTCCCCCCACACAGTATGATGTCCTCACAGTACATCCCCCACACACAGTATGATGTCCTCACAGTACATTCCCCCCACACACAGTATGATGTCCCCACAGTACATTCCTCCACACACAGTATGATGTCCTCACAGTACATTCCTCCACACACAGTATGATGTCTCCACAGTACATTCCTCCACACACAGTATGATGTCTCCACAGTACATTCCCCCCACACACAGTATGATGTCCTCACAGTACATTCCTCCACACACAGTATGATGTCTCCACAGTACATTCCCCCCACACACAGTATGATGTCCTCACAGTACATTCCCCCACACACAGTATGATGTCTCCACAGTACATTCCCTCCACACACAGTATGATGTCTCCACAGTACATTCCCTCCACACACAGTATGATGTCTCCACAGTACATTCCCTCCACACACAGTATGATGTCTCCACAGTACATTCCCCCACACACAGTATGATGTCTCCACAGTACATCCCCCACACACAGTATGATGTATCCACAGTACATTCCCCCCACACAGTATGATGTCCTCACAGTACATCCCCCACACACAGTATGATGTCCTCACAGTACATTCCCCCCACACACAGTATGATGTCCCCACAGTACATTCCTCCACACACAGTATGATGTCCTCACAGTACATCCCCCACACACAGTATGATGTCCTCACAGTACATTCCCCCCACACACAGTATGATGTCCCCACAGTACATTCCTCCACACACAGTATGATGTCCTCACAGTACATCCCCCACACACAGTATGATGTCCTCACAGTACATTCCCCCCACACACAGTATGATGTCCCCACAGTACATTCCCCCACACACAGTATGATGTCTCCACAGTACATTCCCCCCACACACAGTATGATGTCTCCACAGTACATTCCTCCACACACAGTATGATGTCCTCACAGTACATCCCCCACACACAGTATGATGTCCTCACAGTACATTCCCCCCACACACAGTATGATGTCCCCACAGTACATTCCCCCCACACACAGTATGATGTCTCCACAGTACATTCCTCCACACACAGTATGATGTCCTCACAGTACATTCCCCCACACACAGTATGATGTCTCCACAGTACATTCCTCCACACACAGTATGATGTCCTCACAGTACATCCCCCACACACAGTATGATGTCCTCACAGTACATTCCCCCACACACAGTATGATGTCTCCACAGTACATTCCTCCACACACAGTATGATGTCTCCACAGTACATTCCTCCACACACAGTATGATGTCTCCACAGTACATTCCTCCACACACAGTATGATGTCCCCACAGTACATTCCCCACACACAGTATGATGTCCTCACAGTACATTCCTCCACACACAGTATGATGTCCTCACAGTACATTCCCTCCACACACAGTATGATGTCCTCACAGTACATTCCCCCCACACACAGTATGATGTCCCCACAGTACATTCCTCCACACACAGTATGATGTCCCCACAGTACATTCCCCCCACACACAGTATGATGTCCCCACAGTACATTCCTCCACACACAGTATGATGTCCTCACAGTACATTCCCTCCACACACAGTATGATGTCCTCACAGTACATTCCCCCCACACACAGTATGATGTCCTCACAGTACATTCCCTCCACACACAGTATGATGTCCCCACAGTACATTCCCTCCACACACAGTATGATGTCCTCACAGTACATTCCCCACACACAGTATGATGTCTCCACAGTACATTCCCCCACACACAGTATGATGTCTCCACAGTACATTCCCCCACACACAGTATGATGTCTCCACAGTACATTCCTCCACACACAGTATGATGTCCCCACAGTACATTCCTCCACACACAGTATGATGTCCCCACAGTACATTCCCCCCACACACAGTATGATGTCCTCACAGAACATTCCTCCACACACAGTATGATGTCCTCACAGTACATTCCCCCCACACACAGTATGATGTCCCCACAGTACATTCCTCCACACACAGTATGATGTCCCCACAGTACATTCCCCCCACACACAGTATGATGTCCTCACAGAACATTCCTCCACACACAGTATGATGTCCCCACAGTACATTCCCCCCACACACAGTATGATGTCTCCACAGTACATTCCCTCCACACACAGTATGATGTCCCCACAGTACATTCCCCCACACACAGTATGATGTCCCCACAGTACATTCCCCCCACACACAGTATGATGTCCTCACAGAACATTCCTCCACACACAGTATGATGTCCCCACAGTACATTCCCCCCACACACAGTATGATGTCTCCACAGTACATTCCCCCCACACACAGTATGATGTCTCCACAGTACATTCCCTCCACACACAGTATGATGTCTCCACAGTACATTCCCTCCACACACAGTATGATGTCCCCACAGTACATTCCCCCACACACAGTATGATGTCCTCACAGTACATTCCCCCCACACACAGTATGATGTCCTCACAGTACATTCCCCCACACACAGTATGATGTCCTCACAGTACATTCCCCCACACACAGTATGATGTCCTCACAGTACATTCCCCCACACACAGTATGATGTCCTCACAGTACATTCCCCCACACACAGTATGATATACTCACAGTACATTCCCCCACACACAGTATGATGTCCTCACAGTACATTCCCTCCACACACAGTATGATATACTCACAGTACATTCCCCCACACACAGTATGATGTCCTCACAGTACATTCCCCCACACACAGTATGATGTCCTCACAGTACATTCCTCCACACACAGTATGATGTCCTCACAGTACATTCCTCCACACACAGTATGATGTCCTCACAGTACATTCCCCCCACACACAGTATGATGTCCTCACAGTACATTCCCCCACACACAGTATGATGTCTCCACAGTACATTCCCCCACACACAGTATGATGTCCTCACAGTACATTCCCCACACACAGTATGATGTCCTCACAGTACATTCCCCCACACACAGTATGATGTCCTCACAGTACATTCCTCCACACACAGTATGATGTCCTCACAGTACATTCCCCCCACACACAGTATGATGTCCTTACAGTACATTCCCCCACACACAGTATGATGTCTCCACAGTACATTCCCCCACACACAGTATGATGTCCTCACAGTACATTCCCTCCACACACAGTATGATGTCTCCACAGTACATTCCCCACACACAGTATGATGTCCTCACAGTACATTCCCCCACACACAGTATGATGTCCTCACAGTACATTCCCCACACACAGTATGATGTCCTCACAGTACATTCCCCCACACACAGTATGATGTCTCCACAGTACATTCCCCACACACAGTATGATGTCCTCACAGTACATTCCCCCACACACAGTATGATGTCCTCACAGTACATTCCCCACACACAGTATGATGTCCCCACAGTACATTCCCCCACACACAGTATGATGTCTCCACAGTACATTCCCCACACACAGTATGATGTCCTCACAGTACATTCCCCCACACACAGTATGATGTCCTCACAGTACATTCCCCCACACACAGTATGATGTCTCCACAGTACATTCCCTCCACACACAGTATGATGTCCTCACAGTACATTCCCCCCACACACAGTATGATGTCCTCACAGTACATTCCCCCCACACACAGTATGATGTCCCCACAGTACATTCCCCCCACACACAGTATGATGTCTCCACAGTACATTCCCCCCACACACAGTATGATGTCTCCACAGTACATTCCCTCCACACACAGTATGATGTCCTCACAGTACATTCCCTCCACACACAGTATGATGTCCTCACAGTACATTCCCCCCACACACAGTATGATGTCCTCACAGTACATTCCCCCACACACAGTATGATGTCCTCACAGTACATTCCCTCCACACACAGTATGATGTCCTCACAGTACATTCCCTCCACACACAGTATGATGTCCTCACAGTACATTCCCTCCACACACAGTATGATGTCCTCACAGTACATTCCCTCCACACACAGTATGATGTCCTCACAGTACATTCCCTCCACACACAGTATGATGTCCTCACAGTACATTCCCCCACACACAGTATGATGTCCTCACAGTACATTCCCCCCACACACAGTATGATGTCCTCACAGTACATTCCCTCCACACACAGTATGATGTCCTCACAGTACATTCCTCCACACACAGTATGATGTCCTCACAGTACATTCCCCCACACACAGTATGATGTCTCCACAGTACATTCCCACACACAGTATGATGTCCTCACAGTACATTCCCTCCACACACAGTATGATGTCTCCACAGTACATTCCTCCACACACAGTATGATGTCCCCACAGTACATTCCCTCCACACACAGTATGATGTCCTCACAGTACATTCCCCACACACAGTATGATGTCCTCACAGTACATTCCCCCCACACACAGTATGATGTCTCCACAGTACATTCCCTCCACACACAGTATGATGTCCTCACAGTACATTCCCTCCACACACAGTATGATGTCCTCACAGTACATTCCCTCCACACACAGTATGATGTCTCCACAGTACATTCCTCCACACACAGTATGATGTCCCCACAGTACATTCCCTCCACACACAGTATGATGTCCTCACAGTACATTCCCCACACACAGTATGATGTCCTCACAGTACATTCCTCCACACACAGTATGATGTCTCCACAGTACATTCCCCCACACACAGTATGATGTCCTCACAGTACATTCCCTCCACACACAGTATGATGTCTCCACAGTACATTCCCTCCACACACAGTATGATGTCCTCACAGTACATTCCCCCACACACAGTATGATGTCCTCACAGTACATTCCCCCACACACAGTATGATGTCCCCACAGTACATTCCTCCACACACAGTATGATGTCCCCACAGTACATTCCCCCCACACACAGTATTATGTCCCCACAGTACATTCCTCCACACACAGTATGATGTCCTCACAGTACATTCCCTCCACACACAGTATGATGTCCTCACAGTACATTCCCTCCACACACAGTATGATGTCCTCACAGTACATTCCCCCCACACACAGTATGATGTCCCCACAGTACATTCCCCCACACACAGTATGATGTCCCCACAGTACATTCCCCCCACACACAGTATGATGTCCCCACAGTACATTCCTCCACACACAGTATGATGTCTCCACAGTACATTCCTCCACACACAGTATGATGTCCTCACAGTACATTCCCCCCACACAGTATGATGTCCCCACAGTACATTCCCCCACACACAGTATGATGTCCTCACAGTACATTCCCCCCACACACAGTATTATGTCCCCACAGTACATTCCCTCCACACACAGTATGATGTCCTCACAGTACTTCCTCCACACACAGTATGATGTCTCCACAGTACATTCCCTCCACACACAGTATGATGTCCCCACAGTACATTCCCCACACACACAGTATGATGTCTCCACAGTACATTCCCTCCACACACAGTATGATGTCCCCACAGTACATTCCCCACACACAGTATGATGTCCTCACAGTACATTCCCCACACACAGTATGATGTCTCCACAGTACATTCCTCCACACACAGTATGATGTCCTCACAGTACATTCCTCCACACACAGTATGATGTCCTCACAGTACATTCCTCCACACACAGTATGATGTCCTCACAGTACATTCCTCCACACACAGTATGATGTCCTCACAGTACATTCCTCCACACACAGTATGATGTCCTCACAGTACATTCCTCCACACACAGTATGATGTCCTCACAGTACATTCCTCCACACACAGTATGATGTCCTCACAGTACATTCCTCCACACACAGTATGATGTCTCCACAGTACATTCCTCCACACACAGTATGATGTCCTCACAGTACATTCCTCCACACACAGTATGATGTCCTCACAGTACATTCCTCCACACACAGTATGATGTCCTCACAGTACATTCCTCCACACACAGTATGATGTCCTCACAGTACATTCCTCCACACACAGTATGATGTCTCCACAGTACATTCCCCACACACAGTATGATGTCCTCACAGTACATTCCTCCACACACAGTATGATGTCCCCACAGTACATTCCTCCACACACAGTATGATGTCCTCACAGTACATTCCCTCCACACACAGTATGATGTCCTCACAGTACATTCCTCCACACACAGTATGATGTCCTCACAGTACATTCCTCCACACACAGTATGATGTCCTCACAGTACATTCCCCACACACAGTATGATGTCTCCACAGTACATTCCCCACACACAGTATGATGTCCTCACAGTACATTCCTCCACACACAGTATGATGTCCCCACAGTACATTCCTCCACACACAGTATGATGTCCTCACAGTACATTCCTCCACACACAGTATGATGTCCTCACAGTACATTCCTCCACACACAGTATGATGTCCTCACAGTACATTCCTCCACACACAGTATGATGTCCTCACAGTACATTCCTCCACACACAGTATGATGTCCTCACAGTACATTCCTCCACACACAGTATGATGTCCTCACAGTACATTCCTCCACACACAGTATGATGTCCCCACAGTATATTCCCTCCACACACAGTATGATGTCCTCACAGTACATTCCCTCCACACACAGTATGATGTCCTCACAGTACATTCCCCCACACACAGTATGATGTCCTCACAGTACATCCTCCACACACAGTATGATGTCCCCACAGTACATTCCACCACACACAGTATGATGTCTCCACAGTACATTCCTCCACACACAGTATGATGTCCTCACAGTACATTCCCTCCACACACAGTATGATGTCCCCACAGTACATTCCTCCACACACAGTATGATGTCCCCACAGTACATTCCCTCCACACACAGTATGATGTCCCCACAGTACATTCCCTCCACACACAGTATGATGTCCTCACAGTACATTCCTCCCACACACAGTATGATGTCCTCACAGTACATTCCTCCACACACAGTATGATGTCCTCACAGTACATTCCCTCCACACACAGTATGATGTCCTCACAGTACATTCCTCCACACACAGTATGATGTCCTCACAGTACATTCCTCCACACACAGTATGATGTCCTCACAGTACATTCCCTCCACACACAGTATGATGTCTTCCACAGTACATTCCCCCACACACAGTATGATGTCCTCACAGTACATTCCTCCACACACAGTATGATGTCTCCACAGTACATTCCCCCACACACAGTATGATGTCCTCACAGTACATTCCTCCACACACAGTATGATGTCCTCACAGTACATTCCTCCACACACAGTATGATGTCTCACAGTACATTCCTCCACACACAGTATGATGTCCTCACAGTACATTCCTCCACACACAGTATGATGTCCTCACAGTACATTCCTCCACACACAGTATGATGTCCTCACAGTACATTCCCCACACACAGTATGATGTCCTCACAGTACATTCCTCCACACACAGTATGATGTCCTCACAGTACATTCCCCCACACACAGTATGATGTCCTCACAGTACATTCCTCCACACACAGTATGATGTCCTCACAGTACATTCCTCCACACACAGTATGATGTCTCACAGTACATTCCTCCACACACAGTATGATGTCCCCACAGTACATTCCCTCCACACACAGTATGATGTCCTCACAGTACATTCCCCCACACACAGTATGATGTCTCCACAGTACATTCCTCCACACACAGTATGATGTCCCCACAGTACATTCCTCCACACACAGTATGATGTCCTCACAGTACATTCCTCCACACACAGTATGATGTCCCCACAGTACATTCCTCCACACACAGTATGATGTCCTCCACAGTACATTCCCCCACACACAGTATGATGTCCTCACAGTACATTCCTCCACACACAGTATGATGTCCCCACAGTACATTCCTCCACACACAGTATGATGTCCTCACAGTACATTCCTCCCACACACAGTATGATGTCCCCACAGTACATTCCTCCACACACAGTATGATGTCCCCACAGTACATTCCTCCACACACAGTATGATGTCCTCACAGTACATTCCTCCACACACAGTATGATGTCCCCACAGTACATTCCCCACACACAGTATGATGTCCCTCACAGTACATTCCTCCACACACAGTATGATGTCCCACAGTACATTCCCTCCACACACAGTATGATGTCCTCACAGTACATTCCTCCACACACAGTATGATGTCCTCACAGTACATTCCTCCACACACAGTATGATGTCCTCACAGTACATTCCTCCACACACAGTATGATGTCCCCACAGTACATTCCCCCACACACAGTATGATGTCCTCACAGTACATTCCTCCACACACAGTATGATGTCTCCACAGTACATTCCTCCACACACAGTATGATGTCCTCACAGTACATTCCTCCACACACAGTATGATGTCCTCACAGTACATTCCTCCACACACAGTATGATGTCCTCCACAGTACATTCCTCCACACACAGTATGATGTCCCCACAGTACATTCCCCACACACAGTATGATGTCTCCACAGTACATTCCTCCACACACAGTATGATGTCCTCACAGTACATTCCCTCCACACACAGTATGATGTCCTCACAGTACATTCCTCCACACACAGTATGATGTCTCCACAGTACATTCCTCCACACACAGTATGATGTCCTCACAGTACATTCCTCCACACACAGTATGATGTCCTCACAGTACATTCCTCCACACACAGTATGATGTCCTCACAGTACATTCCTCCACACACAGTATGATGTCCCTCACAGTACATTCCTCCACACACAGTATGATGTCCTCACAGTACATTCCTCCACACACAGTATGATGTCTCACAGTACATTCCTCCACACACAGTATGATGTCCTCACAGTACATTCCCTCCACACACAGTATGATGTCCTCCACAGTACATTCCTCCACACACAGTATGATGTCCTCACAGTACATTCCTCCACACACAGTATGATGTCCTCACAGTACATTCCCTCCACACACAGTATGATGTCCTCACAGTACATTCCCCCACACACAGTATGATGTCCTCACAGTACATTCCTCCACACACAGTATGATGTCCTCCACAGTACATTCCTCCACACACAGTATGATGTCCTCACAGTACATTCCCTCCACACACAGTATGATGTCCTCACAGTACATTCCTCCACACACAGTATGATGTCCTCACAGTACATTCCTCCACACACAGTATGATGTCCTCCACAGTACATTCCCCCACACACAGTATGATGTCCTCACAGTACATTCCCCCCACACACAGTATGATGTCCCACAGTACATTCTCCACACACAGTATGATGTCTCACAGTACATTCCTCCACACACAGTATGATGTCCTCACAGTACATTCCCCCCACACACAGTATGATGTCTCACAGTACATTCCTCCACACACAGTATGATGTCCCACAGTACATTCCCTCCACACACAGTATGATGTCCTCCACAGTACTTCCCCCACACACAAGTATGATTCTCCACAGTACATTCCCTCCACACACAGTATGATATCCCACAGTACATTCCTCCCACACACGTATGATGTCTCCACGTACATTCTCACACTCAGTATGATGTCTCACAGTACATTCCCCCCACACACAGTATGATGTCCTCACAGTACATTCCTCCACACACAGTATGATGTCCTCCACAGTACATTCCCTCCACACACAGTATGATGTC